>NC_061855.1:424073-426573 GCF_019202785.1 Penaeus chinensis
CTTCCTCCCGTCCTTTTTTTCGGCAACTAACAATCCTCTTCTCCCTCCCTCCCTCCCATCTCTCTTCCCCCCTTTCTCCCACCCACTTTCCATCCTTCCTTCTTCCCCTCTTGCTGTCTCCTTCCCTCCTCCCTTCTTCCTTCCTGTCTCTTCCCCCCTTCTTTCCCCTCCTCCTCCACCCCCATCCCCTCCACGTTCCCCCTTCCTTCCTTCCCCTTTTCTGCGGCCGATAACCCCCCTCGTCTCCCTGGCCCGGTGACGCTGCTCCCGCCTCAAGGAGCACTCTAGGGGGCGGTGCTCGTCATTTGTTAAGATCGTTTATTTAAACTTCTCATGCTGTTTCTTTTTGCAAGCTGGTCTTTTCTAAATGCTTCTCGTCTTTTCTTCATTTGCTTCTATTTTATTTTATTTTATTTTTAACTGTATGTGTTTGGGTTTGTATGTGTTTGGGTTTGTCTGTGTTTGGGTTTGTATGTGTATGTGTTTGTGTTTATGTTTGTTTGGTGTGTGTGCGTGCGTGCGTTTATGTATATGTGCATGTATGTGTATATGTTTATGCTTGTGTTTATGCTCATGTTTATGTATATTATGTTTGTGTGTGTGAAGGTGCGTGTGTGTGTCAATTATTTGCATTCCCTTCTCTTGTCGCATTTCCCTCTAACCCTCTTCTTTCATGTTCAGTTTTGCCAAAGTCTTCTGACATTCTACCGTCACTTTCCTTCAATTTCTGCATATTTTTCTTGGCTGCCTTTGCATTTCTTGTACCCTCTCTCTATTGTCTTTTCTGTCTCTCTGACTGACTATTTCTTTCTTTCGTTCTCTCTCTCTCTCTCTCTCTCTCTCTCTCTCTCTCTCTCTCTCTCTCTCTCTCTCTCTCTGACACACACACCTAAGCCTACACGTAACTCAATACCTACACAGAACCAGACATCTTTGCAACGGCGGCTCACCAGCACAATCTATCACCACCAAGCAACAGCTCTATTCACATCGGTCCTATTGACGATCCAAGAGCACGTTAGATCATCGCTTCTCGCTCTGAAAGCCCGATAGATAACAGACAGGAGGAAAGGGGGGGGGGGGGGGAGCTGTTCTTGGTGAGTGCGGGCGAGTGGGAGGCTGGCTTCGCTGTCCACATTAAACCCAGTGGTGTGATTCATGTGTGGCTGGAGCGCTGTGCTAAAAAAAAAATATTTAAAAAAACGAGATGTCTGTGGAGTTTGCTGAGGGGTTCACGTACGGTGGCGTGTTTGGAGGATGAGGCAGTAAAGAAAAAAAAAGAAGGGAAAAAAAGAAAAAAAAGCGACATTTGAACGCGGCTCTTCTCTAGGGCTTTTCTTTTTTCTTTTACTGCACCGCCTTCCTTTCCTTTCTTCCTCTTCTTCTTCTCCTCCTTCGCCTCCTGATCCTCCTCTATCGACTTTTCCTACTCCTTCTTCCTCTACTCCTCTCCCTTCTCCTTCTTCCTCCTCCTCCCTCTCCTTTCTTTTCTTCTGCATCGCCTCATTCTCTCCCCTCTTTTGCTCTGTCATCCCCACCTCCTACTACTCCTTTCTTTTCTTGTCTTTCGTTTTCTCCTACTTCTTCTTTTACTTATGTTTCACCTCCCTCCTCTTCTTTTTTCTCCTTCGCCTCCTCCCTCTCCTCATTCCTGTTCATCTTCTATTTTACCTCCTCTCCCTCTCCCGCTTTCTTCTTCCTCCTGCCCTTCGCCTCCTCCATAAGCGGAGCCCATTCGGACCGTACATGCTAGACTCTCTCAAAGCCGTATTCGACTGTCATTTGTCCTCTTTCTGCTTTATATCTTTTTTCTTTCTTTTCTTTTTCTTATTTTTTTTTCCTATTTTCTGTTTTTCGTTTTTTTTTTTTTTTATAGGCCCATCTTGCCTGCGAGTACAGCTCTCCTAGTAATGCCTTGTCTTCCTCCGTAGAACAGAATGACCCAATTATAAAGCACAGTGTCTTGAGTTCACCTGAGCTCCACCAACTATCGGCGTTCATCCTTGAAACGATGGGTCTCCCCCTACGCTTTCCTGCAGCTGCAGTGCTAATGCTGAAGTGGTAGAGCTCAGTGGTAGAGCGTTGGCTTTGTAATCGCAAGGTCCCCGGTTGGTGCCCTGTCGCCCCTCTCGGTCGACTCAGCTATGAGTAAGTACTAACATGCTGAAGTCAGCTTGTTAGGGTCAAAGTCGGAGCGAAAAGGAACTGCCACCCTACCGCATCATCCCGCGGCTTAGTACGCATGTTCCTCTTCGAACATGTCCCCTGCGTCCGCTTGGATGCGAGACCTTTTCCTTTGGGCGGGAATGTTCTCTCTAACACCTAAATCGCAAGTTTAAACCTCGACAATATCCTATAGACACGATGTTCGCTTTCCGAAAGGCAAAGATTTGATTCAGTTTCAGCTTTTGAAATTTGATTGGTTTCGTCTATTAAATGGTGTCAACTATTGTTTGTCTGTGCGTGTGCGTGCGTGCGTGTGCGTTTGCATGCGTGTGCT
>NC_061855.1:441573-451573 GCF_019202785.1 Penaeus chinensis
ATTTTATTTCATCTATTCGTTTGTTTGTTTTCTCTCTACTTTTATCAACCAAACCATTATTAATTAAAGCTCTCTGAAATGGGTTCCAACAACAAGTAGACGTCTTCTCTCTCTCTCTCTCTCTCTCTCTCTCTCTCTCTCTCTCTCTCTCTCTCTCTCTCTCTCTCTCTCTCACACACACACACACACACACACACACCATCTCCATCTATTTATCTATTAATCAACCTACTTATCTCTCTCTCTCATATCAAACCGAGATCTCATCTGGACTAGAGTTTTTATCCTCGATCAAAGTTCCGTCAAGACCACGACAATCCAAAAAGAAAAAAAGGAACAAACAAACACACAGAAACAGCCAATTCCCGTGAGAGAAGAAAGAGCACCACAAACAACCGAAATGGTTGTTGGACGCCCGACAGATACATCAAACAGGTGCATATATCAAGACACACACGGACTCATACGCACTTACACACACATGTACATACAAACGCGCGCGCGCGCGAGAGAGAGAGAGAGAGAGAGAGAGAGAGAGAGAGAGAGAGAGAAAGAGAGAGAGAAAGGAACAGAGAGACAATCAGAAAAAAACATATTTAAACATTCACATACAAAAAAGCAAAACGAAATTGAACAGGCAGAGAAATACTGACATAGAGAAATAAGAGAAGAAAAAATTATAATAGCTAATCTAATAAGGCTTTTTGTGCCTGTTGACTAGTAATATCTAATGTTAATGATAATAATGATGACAATAATAACAATAACCTTTATTATTATCATTATTGTTGTTATCATCATTATAGTTTGACACGCAACATGTCTATTTTTTCTCGTTTTCTTTTCCTATTCTGGGTAACATTTTTATATACGAAAGCGACGATAACAACAAGAACAACAATAACACACGTTCATATTTCCCAGCGTTAGTGTCACAAAGTAAAACAAATCTAAGAAACGAAAAAAAAGTGAAACCCGAGCAAACAACCACGTCCCAAGCAAACAAAAACACGGGAACAAGCACACAAGCCACAATAAGAGTATCAATCGGCACCAATTAACCGAAATTGATAATCTTCTGTAGATCTTCACGCCGGGGGGTATGGGGGGGGGGGAGGGAGGGCGGAAGGAACGATAAAGCAAACAGGGCACGCGGGGAAGGTGCCAAAGAGGGGGGGGGGGGGGGAGGCGAAGAGCGGTAGACATGGGGAAGAAGGGGAAAAGGGAACGGGTAGACGAGGTAAAAAATAACCAGTTACAGATAACTTTGGCTGCACCCGGTCATTTATTAGTGGTAAAGGACGCGGCGTATTAACTTCCCTGCCCTGTTAAGTGCGAGAGGTTATCAGAGGAAGAGAGGGAGGGAAGGAGGGAGGTAAGGAGAGGGAGAGGGAGAGGGAGAGGGAGAGGGAGAGAGAGAGGGGGGGGAGAGATGGGGGAGAGAGGGAGAGAGAGGGAGGGAGAGGGAGAGGGAGTGAGAGAGAGAGAGGGGGGGAGAGAGAAAGAGATGGGGGAGAGGGGAGAGGGAGGGAGGGAGAGGGGGAGAGAGAGGGAGGGAGAGGGGGAGAGAGAGAGGGGGAGAGAGAGAGAGAGAGAGAGAGAGAGAGAGAGAGAGAGAGAGAGAGAAGAGAGAGAGAGAGGCGGGGGGGGAAGAGAGAGATGGGGGAGAGAGGTAGAGAGAGGGAGAGGGAGAGAGAGAGAGAGAGAGTGAGAGAGGGGGGGGGGGAGAGAGAGAGGAGGGGAAGAGGAGAGGGAGAGGGAATGGGAGAGGGAGGGAGAGAGAGGGATGGAGGGATAAAGAGGGGGAAGGGGAGAAGGAGAGGGAGGGAGAGAGGGACGGAGACAGATAGAGAAAGAGAGAGGGAGAAGGGGGGGCGGAGAGAGAGGGAGAGGGGGGGAGAGAGAGAGCGAGGGGGGAAGAGGAGGGGAGAGAGAGAGGGGGGGGGCAGAGGGAGAGGGAGGGGGAGGGAGAGAGGGAGGGAGGGGGAGGGAGAGAGAGAGAGAGAGAGAGAGAGAGAGAGAGAGAGAGAGAGAGAGAAGAGAGAGAGAGAGAGAAAGAGAGAGAGAGAGAAAGAGAGAGAGAAAAAAGAGAGAGAGAGGGAGGGAGGGAGGGAGGGAGGGAGGGAGGGAGAGAGAGAGAGAGAGAAAGAGAGAGGAGGGAGGGAGGGAGAGAAAGAGAGGGAGGAGAGAGAGGGAGAGAGGGGGGGGAGGAGAGAGCGAAAGAGAGAGAGAGAGAGAGAGAGAGAGAGAGAGAGAGAGAGGGGGGAAGGAGGGAGGGAGGGAGGGAGAGAGATGGAATGAGAGAGAGAGAATACTAGCCACAGAAAGAGAGAGAGAGAGAGGACAGAGACGAATAAACAAGGTTTACAGCTGTCAATAGCCGGCACGTAACTCGGCATCGCTGGCACAGTTTCCTGCGTCGCCACACTCATTGGCCCTCCAGAAAGCTCAAAGTTTATTCCGTGTCTTTTGTTAGAGTTCAAGGTCCGGAAAGTTACGATTTTTTCTTTTTACCTTTCTTTACTTTTTATTTATATATGTTTTTTTTACGATTGGGCTTTCCGTGATTATTTTCTTGCTCACATTTGTGATGTTTCTTTTTTGCTGTTATTTCTTTATGACGCTAAGTTCATCTCTGTCTCTCCCTCCCTCCCTCCCTCCTTCCCTCTCTCTCTCTTTCGCCCCCCCCCCCTCTCTCTCTCTCTCTCACTCTCTCTCTCTCTCTCTAACTCTTTCTTTCTCTCTCTCTCTCTCTCTCTCTCTCTCTCTCTCTCTCTCTCTCTCTCTCTCTCTCTCTCTCTCTCTCTCTCTCTCTCTCTGTCTTTCGCTACCTCCCTCTTCTTCCCTCATTCTCTCCTTCTCCCCTCTCTCCCTCCCTCCTTTTTTTCTCCCTCTCTGCCTCCTTTCCTCTCTCTCTCCCTCTCCTCTATTCTCTCCCCCTCTCCTCCCTTCTCTCTCCCTCACCTTCCTTCTCTCTCCATCTCCTCTCTTCTCTCTCCCTCTCCTTCCTTCTCTCTCCCTCTCCTCTTTTCTCTGTCCCTCTCCTTCCTTCTCTCTCCCTCTTCTTCCTTCTTTCTCCCTCTTCTTCCTTCTCTCTCCCTCTCCTCCCTTCTCTCTCTCTCTCTCTCTCTGTCTTTCGCTACCTCCCTCTTCTTCCCTCATTCTCTCCTTCTCCCCTCTCTCCCTCCCTCCTTTTTTTCTCCCTCTCTGCCTCCTTTCCTCTCTCTCTCCCTCTCCTCTATTCTCTCCCCCTCTCCTCCCTTCTCTCTCCCTCACCTTCCTTCTCTCTCCATCTCCTCTCTTCTCTCTCCCTCTCCTTCCTTCTCTCTCCCTCTCCTCTTTTCTCTGTCCCTCTCCTTCCTTCTCTCTCCCTCTTCTTCCTTCTTTCTCCCTCTTCTTCCTTCTCTCTCCCTCTCCTCCCTTCTCTCTCCCTCTCCTCTCTTCTCTCTCCTTCTCCTTCCTTCCCTCTCCCTCTCCTTCTTTCTCTCTCCCTCTCCCATCCTCCCTTCTTTCATGCTTGAAACAGCCTTTTTGTCATACACAGCGCCCGGCACAGTGCTGATTCGAAACTCTTAAAGCGACTGCAAGCACGACATCTTTACAAATATCTCCGGATTGAAAGCAAACATTCCTGACACCGCGGATTTCTGTTGCCTGATTTACCTTCAAATGGAGACGATTCTCTGTGGGGTTTCCGTCTGTCTGTTCACTACGAGTGACATTTTAAGGGAGGTATTATAATTGTGAGATATTGATTAAATTTATAATTAACGAGTAAATGATCGTGGTGATGGTGATGGTGATAATGATGTAGATGATGGTGATGGTGATGAGGATGATGAAGGTGACGATGATAATGATGAAGATGGTGATGAACTATCAATAACAGGTGGTGCCAATACTGATAATTATAAAATAAATAATAAGAACAAGTATTATTATTATCATGACAATAATAACAATGATAATAATAACAATAGTGATGATAATAATAATGATAATAATAATTATTATTATTATAATTAACATAGCAACACAAACAACAACAATAACAACAACAGCAAGAAAGAATATTAATAAAAGAAGAACAATAACAATAGTAATGCAAACATTAATAAAAGCACCACGTTTTATCTACTCATTTATATACCCATGCGCCCAAAATAACTCTCCATTTACTTACGATTCGCATCCGGAGTAGTATTTTCCAGTATTTTCTGGAATTCCTTGCTTATTCTTTCTCCCGTCGAGCTATGGCCATTCTCCCTGCCTCGTCATCTGTGAAAGCCTTCCACTCACGACGAGAAATATCAATATCTCTTTCATGACTTCTTCCCAGAATGTATCTTAGCGAAAAAAGCGCTACCCGAACGCACAAAGTTAGCGGAATTCTACTGTGACATTTCTGCGAAAGGTTTTCTCCAAAATGCGTATCGGTTTTGAAACTTCGACGAGGAAACACTCAAATCGTAATGCTAGAGAATTCTTGTGTTGGCCAAAGATGGAAAATACAAGTCTAAAAATGAATACATTACTGATTTAATAAATCGATTAATCATTCAATCAATAGATGAAATAAAAGAAAGAATGAAATGAATAGATAAAAAATAATAATAAGCGGAGAGAAAATAAGTAAATATTCATATCAACATGGCTTCAACATTGACTGGCGAACTGCTTTGTCATGTAGAGTGCAACAATATTAAAAGGAATTAAAATAGTTCTGATGAATGAATAATCAAACATTTACATCAGCACGATTCAATTCTTGAATCACAAAAAGCTCTGCCATGTAGAATAGCAAAGACATAAATAAAACATACGACAGTCGCTAATCCTTCAAGATTCTCTTCTCCAAACTTGAGGAATAAAATGACAAAGATCGTCTCACCTCCCTTTATTATCCTTCCTAACCAACTAAACCCGAGCGCTCACTGAGGTCAAACCAGGTCACCGAGATGTTACGTCACTCGTATTCCGGCGTGACCCGGCCAAAGGGCGCTTCCAGCTGGAGGAGGAGCGGCGGCTGTCGGCGCTTCGGGCACACGCACGAACGGATACCGAAGGCGGTGCCCTTGCTGGGTTTCTACGACTCGGCTACTTAATAATGTCCGCTTTGAATGCGGGGCGACGCACGTGCTGGACTAGAAGCGCTTCTTCCTGCTTTTATTTATTAATTCATTTCAGAATCTATTTATCTATAATATTATCTCCCTCCCTCCCTCTCTATTTCTCTCTCTCTCTCTCTCTCTCTCTCTTTCTCTACCCCTCCCTTCCTTCCTCTCTCCCTCCCTCTCTCTTTCTTTCTTTCTTTCTTTCTTTCTTTCTTTCTTTCTTTCTTTCTTTCTTTCTCTCTCTCTCTCGCTCTCTCTCCTCTCTCTCTCGCTCTCTCTCCTCTTTCTCTCTCTCGCTCTCTCTCCTCTTTCTCTCTCTCTCTCTCTCTCTCTCTCTCTCTCTCTCTCTCTCTCTCTCTCTCTCTCTCTCTCTCTCTCTCTCTCTCTCTTCTCCTGGGTTTCTTGTCCGCCTGAGAGCCCGAGGATTACCCTGAAACCCCTGAAACTTCCTTCTCCCTCTCCTTCTCTCTCTCTTTTCTCTTCCACCTCCTGCTTTTCCCTCTTCCTCCATTTCCCTCCTTTATCCAGTCCCTTCTTAACTCCTTCCACCACCCATTGTTTCTTCCCTTCTCACTATTACTCTTACTTCTCTTACTTACTCCTTCCCTCTCCATCTTCTCCCCTTTTTTTCTTCCTCTCTCCATCACCCATAGTCTCCCTCCGTATCCCTCCATCCCTTTCCCTTGCTTTCTCCCTTTCCCTCCCCTTCTCTCTTCCTCCTCCTCCGCCCCTTCCAGCCTCGTCAAGTGATGTGTATCTATTTTTCCCTCCTCCCCCCCCCTCCTCTCTTCCCTTCTTTTTTCTCTCGCTCCTTCCCTCCCTTCCTCTCCCACTCCTTCTCCCTCCTTTCCTCCCATTCCCTGCTCCTTCCCTCCCTTCCTCTCCCACTCCTTCTCCCTCCTTTCCTCCCATTCCCTGCTCCTCCGCCCCTTCCAGCCTCGTCAAGCTATTTTTCCTTCGCCGTAATGAAACGCGTTGCATCCTGTCCGAGCATGATTATACGCTCGTAATGGCGTCTCCGATCGCGTGTGAGATCCGCTTGCAATTGATCCGCAATACGTTCGTTAAGAGTCGGCGTTTCATTTGCAATAATTTTTCAATCTATTTGTTATAAGTCAGGGTCTCACTTGCAGTCAATATGTTCGTTATGAGCCAAGGTTTTAACTGCAATTGTTCTGCAATTAATTTGTTACTTGCAATCAGTCTGCAATACATCTGTTCAGCCTGCAACCGTTTTGCAATACGTTCGTTACACGCCGGGATTTCCTTAGTGCCGTTGCACCTAACCGATGCCTCATTCCGCGTGTTTGGCAATTAGTTCCTGCGCAAAACTTTGCAAAGTGGCGGAGAATGTTGCATGGGATTCATTTGTCCAACTCTTTTGTGGCGGAAACTTTCCAAACTACATATGGGACGGAGGGAGAAATTTGCAAGAACAAACAAGCGAGATTCTCTGCGAAGAGGTTGGTTGGAGTCGGGTCATGAGGGGCGGCTGAGTGGGGTCATGAGGGGCGGCTGAGCGGGGTCATGAGGGGCAGCTGAGCGGGGTCATGAGGGGTGGCTAAGCGGGGTCATGAGGGGCGGCTGAGTGGGGTCATGAGGGGTGGCTGAGTGGGGTCATGAGGGGCAGCTGAGCGGGGTCATGAGGGGTGGCTAAGCGGGGTCATGAGGGGCGGCTGAGTGGGGTCATGAGGGGTGGCTGAGTGGGGTCATGAGGGGCAGCTGAGTGGGGTCATGAGGGGCGGCTGAGTGGGGATATGAAGGGCGGCTGAGTGGGGTCATGAGGGGCAGCTGAGTGGGGTCACGAGGGGAGGCTGAGTGGGGTCATGAGGGGCGGCTGAGTGGGGTCATGAGGGGCAGGTGAGAGGGGTCACGAAGGGCGGCTGAGTGGGGTCATGAGGGGCGGCTGAGTGGGGTCATGAGGGGCGGCTGAGTGGGGTCATGAGGGGTAGCTGAGTGGGGTCACGAGGGGCGGCTGAGTGGGGTCATGAGGGGCGGCTGAGTGGGGTCACGAGGGGCGACTGAGTGGGGTCACGAGGGGCGGCTGAGTGGGGTCACGAGGGGCAGCTGAGTGGGGTCATGAGGGGCGGCTGAGTGGGGTCACGAGGGGCGGGTGAGTGGGGTCATGAGGGGCGGCTGAGTGGGGTCATGAGGGGCAGCTGAGTGGGGTCATGAGGGGCGGCTGAGTGGGGTCATGAGGGGCGGCTGAGTGGGGTCATGAGGGGCAGCTGAGTGGGGTCATGAGGGGCGGCTGAGAGGGGTCACGAGGGGCGGGTGAGTGGGGTCACGAGGGGCGGGTGAGTGGGGTCACGAGGGGCGGCTGAGTGGGGTCACGAGGGGCGGCTGAGTGGGGTCATGAGGGGCGGCTGAGAGGGGTCATGAGGGGCGGGTGAGTGGGGTCACGAGGGGCGGGTGAGTGGGGTCACGAGGGGCGGCTGAGTGGGGTCATGAGGGGCGGGTGAGTGGGGTCACGAGGGGCGGGTGAGTGGGGTCATGAGGGGCGGGTGAGTGGGGTCACGAGGGGCGGGTGAGTGGGGTCACGAGGGCGGTGAGTGGGTCACGAGGGGCGGCTGAGAGGGGTCATGAGGGGCGGGTGAGTGGGGTTATGAGGGGCGGGTGAGTGGGGTCACGAGGGGCGGGTGAGTGGGGTCACGAGGGGCGGGTGAGTGGGGTCACGAGGGGCGGCTGAGAGGGGTCATGAGGGCGGGTGAGTGGGGTCACGAGGGGCGGCTGAGTGGGGTCACGAGGGGCGGCTGAGAGGGGTCATGAGGGGCGGGTGAGTGGGGTCACGAGGGGCGGCTGAGTGGGGTCATGAGGGGCGGGTGAGTGGGGTCACGAGGGGCGGGTGAGTGGGGTCACGAGGGGCGGGCTGAGTGGGGTCACGAGGGGCGGGCTGAGAGGGGTCATGAGGGGCGGGTGAGTGGGGTCATGAGGGGCGGGTGAGTGGGGTCACGAGGGGCGGGTGAGTGGGGTCACGAGGGGCGGGTGAGTGGGGTCACGAGGGGCGGCTGAGAGGGGTCATGAGGGGCGGGTGAGTGGGGTCACGAGGGGCGGCTGAGTGGGGTCACGAGGGGCGGGCTGAGTGGGGTCACGAGGGGCGGGTGAGTGGGGTCACGAGGGGCGGCTGAGAGGGGTCATGAGGGGCGGGTGAGTGGGGTCATGAGGGGCGGGTGAGTGGGGTCACGAGGGGCGGGTGAGTGGGGTCACGAGGGGCGGGTGAGTGGGGTCACGAGGGGCGGGGTGAGTGGGGTCACGAGGGGCGGGTGAGTGGGGTCACGAGGGGCGGGTGAGTGGGGTCACGAGGGGCGGGTGAGTGGGGTCACGAGGGGCGGGTGAGTGGGGTCACGAGGGGCGGGTGAGTGGGGTCACGAGGGGCGGGTGAGTGGGGTCACGAGGGGCGGGTGAGTGGGGTCACGAGGGTCCTCATAAGCACTCATCACCACCATCATCGCCCAAAAGATGAGCAAAAAACACCTGTTATTATCGCCGGGGATTTCTTCACCACAAGCAGCTGAGTTATACCACAATTAGTGCTAATGAGAGATAATTATAGTATTATTGTTTTAGCGGCGGGCAATCATGATTACCGGTGGTGGGGTCGAGCCATCGCAATTGCCGACAAGAACCATTTTATTGCAGGTGTAATTATTTGATATAAAAGATCACGAGACAGCTGGATAAATCGATGAATGGAATCGGAGAGACACAGTCGAGGAATTGGGGAAGGGAGCAGAGAGAGGGAGGGAGAGAGGAGGAGGGAGGGAGAGAGGGAGAGAAGGAGAAAAAGGGGAAGGGAGGAAAGGAAGGAGGGAGAGAGGGAGAGGAGAAAAGGGGGAAGGGGGGAAAGGGAGGAGGGAGGGAGGGTGGGAGAAAGAAAGAGAGAGAGGGAGGGAGAGAATAAGAAAGAGAAAAACAGAGAGGCGGACGCCGAGACAAAGAAACGGAACGGAGAAAAAAAACGGACACAATAAAGGCTGAGCGTTGTCCCCCTTTCCCCTTTCCCAATGCAACACTCTCCTTCCTCTCTATGTAGGCCACTCTCCCCCCTCCCCCATATGCCCTCCCCAACTCCAAGGGCACCTCCTCCCCACGCAGGGTACCCCTCCTCGTCCCGCCTCACATCCCTCACGCACCTTACCCCCTTCCCTCCCCCTAACGCCATGTACCCTTATCCTCTCCCCCCATACCACTCTTCCCCCCTATTCCCTCCAAACCCTCATGCCTCCCCATACCACCACCCCCATACCACACCGCTCATCCCGAGTACACCTCGCCCCCCCTCGTCCTACTTGTTTAGCGGGAAGCACGTGCTGCTAAAGAAGTGAATTAGTCATGTTTCCTCCGCAGTGCGAGGGACGAACATGTCACATCATGTTCCTGACTTGCCCCGACGAGGCTCTGCTGTTCTTTGCTTCCGTTGGTTGGAAAAGGAATTTTCGAATTTTGAGTTTCATGTACAGATGGAATCATCAACTGCTACTAGAATGATTTTGTTGTACATATGTATATGTATGTGAATACATATATGTATGTATGTATGTGTATATATAGATAGATAGATAAATAGAAATAGAGAGAAGGTAGATAGACACACAATTTTTTTTTTTTTTTTTTTTTTTTTTTTGGGGGGGTGGAGCGAACATGTTTAGGAAAACAACAGTAATTCTATTTTTCATATATTGCTGTTCGTCTTTGTGCAATCAGTAACTTTTTAATTCAATTATATCAAAGGATCTTTTGAACCTCATGACATTATTTTTTTAAAACCCACTCACTGTTCTGCACCCCCCCCCCCCTCCCTCAAGCGCCTGTCCTTTTTCCCTATTATATTTTTTTTCTTTTCTTCCTTCCTTTACTTTTCGTTGTACTACATTTTAATTTCCTCC
>NC_061855.1:456573-466573 GCF_019202785.1 Penaeus chinensis
CTCCATCGCCATCTCCCTCTCTATCTCTTTCTCCCTCTCCATCTTCAGCGTCCTCTCCCTCACCTTACCTTCAACCTCTTCCTCTCCCTCTCACTTCCACATCCACTCTCCCCTCTCTCTTTTCACCTTCCTCTCCTCCTTCTCCCTCTTTCTTCCTCCCTCTGCCATCCACTTCTCCTTCCCCCTCTTCCTCTACTTTTCCCTCTTCCTCTCCTCATCCTCCCTCTTCCTCTCTTAATCCCGAAAGAGGAAAAGTGAGTAATTATGAGATACATGAAGGAAATATTGCCCTTTTTTTTTACTTCAGTTCTCTATTATTATTTTTCCGAATTCTTGTCCACGGCAGTAAGTCAAGAGAAAAGTATATAAAAGATTTTCTCCAAGAAATCCTCATCTTTCACATTTAATCCTGACAAAACTGCCTCGGAGTAAGTAAGAAAGAGTGAGCAAGATAAAGAGAAAGAGAGAGAGGGGGGGGGGAGAAGAAATAGAAGACAGAGAGGAGAGAGGAAGAGGCAGAAGGAGAAGAGGAGGAGGAAGAAAAAGAGGAAGAGAAAGAGGAAGAACAAGAAGAAGAAGAGGGGGTGAAGAGTGAAAAGAGAAGATAAGAGAGTACAAAACAGAACAGAAAAGAACAAAAGAGAGGATAAGGGAGAGATCTGGAAACGAAAAGTAGAAAGCGAGATCGGAGAATGAATCCTGATTTACTTTGAGTCTGTCATTGCAATAATCGTACCGTAGAGATCTATACATCCATATCAACTGTGTCACCAGATTAGTAATCCCGTCTTTACTACACGGATATGCGTGTGCTTGCGCGCGCGCGCGCGTGTGTGTGTGCTTGCTTGAGTATATATATATGTGTGTGTGTGTGTGTGTGTGTGTGTGTGTGTGTGTGTGTGTGTGTGTGTGTGTGTGTGTGTGTGTGTGTGAATGTGTGATGGTCGTGTTTCGTCTCCTTATTCCCCATACTTTTACTTTTTACTTTATCTTTCTTCCTTCATATCCATTATAATTATCCTTTGTTTGCATTCCGATTTTACTCTTTTGCATCACTCTTTCTCAGGCAGTAGCAATACATAATTAATGTGAAAACGCAATTAACAGGAACATTTTATCTAATGCAACTATGCAAGCAGAATACCGCAATCCAGAAAACCTTTTCCAAATTTACATAAAATAGTGAAATGTGACCTTAAAAATATATAGCCATATAAGCATTCCAAAATATATTCTAAAACATAAATACAATATACATACATATACATATTCACGTTTTCAAAGTTAAAGCCATTTTACCTATATTTTGCAATGCTACACTACATAGTCATATAACAGCAATATGAAGAGTGAAACATGAATAAACTTAGATGTTAATGATATTTTTGATGCTGTTCATATTCAAGATATTGGCTGATGATAATGATAACTGGTTCTATATAATAAGGTAATTTTAATTAAAGTGTAATTCTTCGTTAACTATTCAATTCTAAAAACAGGCACAATATAGTATCTAAAATAACCAAACTGTACGAAATAACAATAATAACAACAAATATAAAATAAATATATATATATATATATATATATATATATAGTATATACATATAAATAGATTACATGAATTAAGCACAGTAACGACCCAGACAGGTTTTACATGTTTAAAACCGGGTGACCCAACATCAAGAAATAGTGGCCTGACCTGAAATGACCTTAGCCCTAATAAAACCCGTAAGAGCGCTTAAAATTGTGGAGATGGACTTTGCGTGCGAGCATGTCAAGTGCGGGCGTGTATGTGCCTTTAATGAGAGGGAGAGGGAGGGAGAGGTAGAGGGGAGGGAGAGAGGGAGAGAGGGAGAGAGGAGAGAGGAAGAGAGGGAGGGAGGGAGGGAGGGAGGGAGGGAGGGAGGGAGGGAGGGAGAGGGAGAGGGAGAGGGGGGAGGGAGAGGGAGAGGGAGAGGGAGAGGGAGAGAGAGAGAGAAAGAGAGAAAGAGACTAATCCCAGAACCGGTCGCAGCGGCTTGGCTGGGACAATTACAAGAACTTAATGAGCCACAAACCATTAGCGGACATATATAAAATAATAAAAACGGCAACATCCAAGTTGGGCGTAAACAATCATTTATCGTCGACACCCTTTGTTTACTTTGATGAATGAGAAGGGGTGTTGGTGCGAAATGTTTTGACAACGGGAGAAGTTCTCCGACACAACGCTCTCCAGGGCAACGAAATTTATGAACAAACTTCCAGCTATTAGTGAACGCAAATGGTTAATCGTCTTACTTAAACATTGAAAAAAAACAAAGAGGTCTACACACGAATTTCAACCAAAACACATTTGTTCTTCCTCCCCTGACCCCCATTCTTAAAAAGGGGCGGAGGAAATATATGAGTTTCTACCCAAACACAATCGCCCTTCTTCCGTCCCCCCCCCCCCCCACCCCAGTTAAATAAAAAGGGCGGGGGAAGGGAATATACGTATTTTCGCCAAAAAATCATCCGTCCTCCCTCCCTCTTCCTTCCCCCATTCTTAAAAAAGGTGGGGGAAGGACATACAACACCCCCTACTACAACTGCAACAGGCCACCGCCGAACTCAAAATCACTTGTATTCCCTTTTCTCATTCCCCGCAACATTTCGACATAACGCCGACGAGAGGCAGCAAAAGGAAAGGCGAAAACCGCGTGTCAGGTCGCAGGCGGTTGGTATTCCACCCCTCTCCCCATCTCCCTTCCCCTCCCTCCCCTCTCTCCTTTCCCCCTTTTTTTCCCTCCCTATTCCCTGCTCTCTTCCCCCTCTCTCCTTTACCTACTCTCTCCTTTCCTATCCTATACTCTATTCCCCCCCTCTTCTTTCCCTTCCCCGCTCCTCCTTCCCTTCCCCCTTCCCTACCCCCTTCCTCTTCCACTTTCCACTTCCCTCTCCCTCCACCCTTACCTCGGCCTTCTCCCCAACCCCCCACCACCGCCGCAGCAAAATAAATAGCTAATGGCTCGATCCGGACGGCCGGCGTTTATTCGATGACTAATTAAAGGCGGTTCTTGCAGCTGCCGGCGAGATCCACGACTGCCTCTGGGACGCGAGGCCGACCAGCCGACGGCCCCGCTCTCGAGGGACAGGGTTTGGGACAACGAGATAAAGGGGGGGGGGGGGGGAGGGAGGGAGGGAGGGAGGGAGGGAGGGAGGGAGGGAGGGAGAGAGAGAGGAGGGGAGGGAAGAAGGGAGGGAGAGTGAGTGAGTGAGTGAGTGAGTGAGTGAGTGAGAGAGAGTGAGGGAGACAGAGAGAGTGAGGGAGACAGAGAGAGTGAGGGAGACAGAGAGGGGGAGGGGGAGGGGGAGGGGGAGGGGAATGAGGGAGGGAGGGAGAGAGGGAGGGAGGGAGGGAGGGAGGGAGGGAGGGAGGGAGAGAGAGAAGAGAGAGAGATATATATATATATATAGAGAGAGAGAGAGTCACTTGGTTAAAGGGGAACGAGAGAGACGAGGGGGGGAGGAGGAGGAAAGGATAAAAAAGAAGAGGGAGGAAAATGAGATAAGAGATAAAACAGGCATACTGACAGACGGTCAGACAGACAAACGGACAAGCAGACAGATACACAAACGCACCAAGTCAAACGGAGAGGCAAAACAGACAAACGGAAAGGCGCGAGCAAAGATCAAAGAGACGCGCAGGCCCACTCAGACACAAAGACGGCCACCCAAAAGACAGCCCGAGAGCGGAGGGAGGGGGGGGGGGGTGGCATGCAACAGCCACGGTTTCCATTGCTGGAAGCGAGCCAGTACTGGAACTGTCTGGGAAAACCTGGGCTTTAGACGGACTTACTCAACAGGTTGGGGAAGAAGGTCTCACTTACATGTGTCCACTTCCCAGAGCTCACTTACACCCACAGAAATAAAAGGTGGATCAGCCAGGAATGTGTTGTCGATTCCTCAGTTGTCGAGGCTTTAAGGGATTATAATGATATTACGGACTGCAACCTCCAATTGCTCCTCCTCTTCTTACTAAGAAGTAACCCACTTAATACAGGTAATAGTCCTAATAATTAAATAAATCACTCAAATGGTGAAGATGATGATATAATGATATAACATTTGATCATTTTCATAAACATGTTTCTCATCTTCATTCACTCACCTCGCATCTGCTTCCCCTTGAGCACGACGTAGCGCGATGGCCCAATTTACGAGTCATCTCCAATTGCCTACCATTACCCTCTCCGGCATCAGTGTTTGGAGTGATTACCCCCCCCCCCCCCCACTACCCTATTTCATCAGGTCTACCCCGCCAACCCTGGACATCCCTTAGCTCACCCCCTCCCCTGGATCCCCATGCCCCCTTTCCCTTGGGTCTTACTCGGGTAACCCCCTCCCCTGGATCACAGTCTACTTCTCCATCGGTTTTCACCAGAGGGGACGCAGGGTGGGGAAATGAATGGAAGTGAAGGGCAATATGGCAAATCTATTTCCCCAAAGACCTTTTATTTAAATGCTGGGTTAGTCCTCGGGATGGCGCCGCCGGTCCAAGCCAATCATGATTATCGTCTCTTCAATCTGCTCGACAGGGAAGCCCAAAATGATTCGCGAACGGGAAAAGACTGGGGATGAGATGGTCGTTTTGAAAGCAAGGAAATGATAATGTATCACTCGCGAAGAAAATGGGCAAGGTTGTCAAATTCGTGTGTATAAAATCATTCATTATGCAATAAGCATCAGACAGGAAGCAACAAATAGAATTATGAATATAAATGCAAAATACTGAAATCGCCATGTTCGTGAACGAAGAGATAAACAGCTTAACAAAATTATACCACTAAAACTAAACCTTGATCAAATACACAAACAGAAGCAAATAGAAAAAATACAAAGGCAATATTATCCCCTCCCCCCAAACCCCCCTACCCTTCAAGTCCTAAATACGCATTAACGCTGAAAACCTTCGCGCCCTCCGCAGGAGAGGCCAGGCCCATCATTCATGATTCTGGCAGGCAGTCATGAGACACTAACAGGCTCCTTATCAAACTAACAAGCCAGTCTGCGAACGTACCTTGATTTGGCTGCAAGATGTGGCTTTTTTATACCCGGTTGGAGGTTGTACCGTAAGGTAGTATATAACGTTGATCTACATAATCATGAATAGTGATGATTTACGTGGCTATGCCTTGAGGGTGTTTCTGGGTGCAAGTATCAAATTCCTACAGCAAGCAATCATTGATAATGGGTAACAAACACTACCAATTTTGAGTAAAGGGGATAGAAGGCAGCGAAGAAGTGAAAGAAGCAGAGCAAAGCAAGAAACAAATGGGCTTTCGAATCACTTAACCGCGTTTGTTGACGGCCAGCGGTTCGATAGTTTACCGATCCATTCCAAATAACAAATATTTGTACCATTTCAGAATGGCCAATAGTTTGCCGAAACGAAGCTGACTGAATCGAATTGGACACTTTTTCATTTTTTACGACTTATCTCTCTTTCCTTCTGTTTGTGATGCTGCTTCTTCACTTTCTGTTTCATCCTCTTTTTCCTCTCTCCTTCTCCTCCCCCCATCTTCTGCTTCTTTTTTCAATTTCCTTAAACTCGTTCTCGTTCCACTCCTCCTCCTCCTCCTTCAGTTTCTTATATTTACCCATTATCCCCCCTTCTTCTCCTTCCCCATCTTTCTTCCTTTTTTCTTTTTCTTTTCTT
Organism: Penaeus chinensis; assembly: GCF_019202785.1. NCBI lineage: Eukaryota > Metazoa > Arthropoda > Malacostraca > Decapoda > Penaeidae > Penaeus > Penaeus chinensis. The sequence continues at coordinate 462,257 of NC_061855.1, forward strand.
CTCTTCCTTCTCCTTCCCTTCCTATTCTTCTCCTCTTCCTTTTCTTCTTCGTCTTCTTGCTCTTGCTCTTCCTCCTCCTCCTCCTCCGTGTAGACAAACATTTTCGTCAACACATTTTACAAGAAAAAAATATTTACGCGAAATCTTATGCAAGACAACGAAGGTCTTTTCGATAACTTGTTTGTTTACAACTCGTGCAGCGTGAATGCCCCGACAAGCGAAATTATAGGCAGCAGTTAAGGAACTTACGGATAAAGATAAATTTCTTGAACCAGCTAATAATCCACGTTAACATTTCTGACTTGACTTTAACACCATTATCAAGTACAAATCGTTAACAAATCTTAACATGTACAGGGCGAAGGCAAATGCATTTTTAGGGTCGGATCTCACACCAAATAAGAGGAGCCCATACCAAGTACCCGATTTGCTTTTGCGGTACTCACCTAACTTCTATCTTACAATCGAACCGGTCCGCAGAGTTAGCTGGCTTTCAAAATACTACCTTTCACGAATTCACTGTGAAATATAAGCATTTTTTTTTAAGAAAAAAAAATTGATGAAAAAAAATTGCAAATATTGATATTCAGCTCTCATAGCATCAAGGAAGATGATGTAAGCGATAATTATGATACATTATCAAAACATAGCCAGACACATGCAAAAAAAATATATGCATATGTATAAATATATATAAATATATATAAATATAAATATAAATATATATATATATATATATATATATATATATATATATATATAATACACGTACATACACATGTTTCCACCTGTCTGTCTCTCTATACATATATGATTTACACACGTAAATACATAGGTATATACCACACAGTGCTTGAACTGTGTTCATGTTGACGAATGAGAAAAGGTATGAATAAGGATAAATATCTTCACAATACATCTTCGTCTGACTAACGAAGATATATTCGAAACCTGTTAAATACATCTCTTGCATTGTGAAAATCTTCCACCTCCCCCCACCCTTCCACGCTGCTTATCAGGCCAGACGCCCGAGACGACATGGCTGACGCACCTACAACGTCCACCCAAGCCATGGCTTTTATCGGCACCGAACGCCCGAGACGCCCGTCGCCGACACACTCCCTCGGCAAGGCGTTTGCTCTGCTAATGCATGCTGTCAGAGCTGTCGCAGGATTCAAAAATGTTCGCGCAATTTTCCATTTTTCTTCGGATGTGTCGCGCGCAAGGAACCGCGTGTCGGCGCCTCACTTCGGGAAGCCGTGAAAGGCAATACTCTTCTCGGTTATTATTATTGTTTTCCGTTATTTTACCTTTCCCTCTTCCTGTTCCTTTGTCTCCTCGCGCCTTTCTTTATTATTTCCCTCTTCCTCCTTTTTTTTCTCTCTCTCTCTTCAATCTCCGTCTTCTTCCAAGTCTCATTGTTCTTGAGCGGTTCTTGTGATTTGACTTCCACTTTTCTTTTTCTTTTTCTTTCACTTTTTCTCTTTCTTATTATTATCCTTATTCTCCTTAATGACCTACTTATTCTCCTTCTCCTCCTCCTCCGCCTCTTCTTTCTTCTTCTTCTTCTTCTTCTTCTTCTTCTTCTTCTTCTTCTTCTTCTTCTTCTTCTTCTTCTTCTTCTTCTTCTTCTTCTTCTTCTTCTTCTTCTTTTTCCTCTTCCTCTTCCTCTTCTTCTTCTTCTCCTCCTCCTCTTCCTTCTTCCTCTCCTTTTTTTTCTTTCTTTCTTCTCCTCTTCTTTCTTCTTCTTCTAGTTTTCTTTCTTCTCCTTCTCTTTCTTTATACTTTTTATCTTCTTCCTCTCCTTCCTCCTCCTCTTCCTCTTCTTCTTCTTCCTCCTCCTCCTCTTCTTCTACCTCCTCCGCCTCTCCTTTTCTTCTTCCTCTTCTTCTTCTTCTTCCTCCTCTTCCTCATCCTCTTCCTCCTCCTCCTCTTCCTCTTCCTCTTCCTCTTCTTCTACTTCTTCTACTTCTACTTCTACTTCTTCTTCTTCTTCTTCTTCTTCTTCTTCTTCTTCTTCTTCTTCTTCTTCTTCTTCTTCTTCTTCCTCCTCCTCCTCCTCTTCCTCTTCCTCCTCCTCTTCCTCTTCCTCCTCCTCTTCCTCTTCCTCCTCCTCTTCCTCTTCCTCCTCCTCTTCCTCTTCCTCCTCCTCTTCCTCTTCCTCCTCCTCTTCCCCTTCCTCCTCCTCTTCCTCTTCCTCCTCCTCTTCCCCTTCCTCCTCCTCTTCCTCTTCCTCCTCCTCCTCCCCTTCCTCCTCCTCCTCCTCTTCCTCTTCCTCCTCCTCTTCCTCTTCCTCTTCCTCCTCCTCCTCCTCCTCCTCTTCCTCTTCCTCTTCCTCCTCCTCCTCCTCTTCCTCTCCTCCTCCTCCTCTTCCTCTCCTCCTCCTCTTCCTCCTCCTCTTCCTCTTCCTCTTCCTCCTCTTCCTCTTCCTCTTCCTCTTCCTCGTCCTCGTCCTCGTCCTCGTCCTCGTCCTCGTCCTCGTCCTCGTCCTCGTCCTCGTCCTCGTCCTCGTCCTCGTCCTCCTCTTCCTCTTCCTCTTCCTCTTCCTCTTCCTCTTCCTCTTCCTCTTCCTCTTCCTCCTCTTCCTCTTCCTCTTCCTCTTCCTCTTTCTCTTCCTCCTCCTCTTCCTCCTCATCTTCCTCTTCTTCTTCCTCCTCCTCTTCTCTTTTCTTCTAGTTTTCCCCCTCCCCCTCTCTCTATTCCTTCCTTCACCCTTCCTTAATCTGGTTAATTTTCTAAAATCTTAAAACCGAGTAATTTCCTCAGTCTGATGTGATGTAAAGCAACAGAACGTCATTTCAGAATAAAGCTCAAGAAGCGGAACAAACAGAATTTACCTTATTTTCCCCTCGGCAGCGAAACAAAATCGGATGTTGAAAGATGAAAAAAATCTAGTGATTCCGTCGACGATTTTTTATTTCGACATTGGCACCACACACTGATCTACTTTTATTTTCGTCATTTTCTTCAAATATTTCCACTCAATGTATTCACATTTCCATCTTGCACACTTATTTCAGTCAAGAAAAGATCAGTGGGCGTTGTGACACAGACCAAAAGCACAAAACGACGCAAAAAAGAGTAAAACGAAATTCACAACACTGGGAAAACGCGCCAACTAAAAGGTATGGAATTCACGTGATGACAAACGGCCATCTTTCGATATGAAATTCATGCGCGGACAAACCACTCAATATCCATCATAATTCCTGTACCTTATTGCTACACATGAAAAAGATTACCATTATTAAAAGGCAATATCTCATGTGAGGGATTAGGAAAGTTAATTATCACCAACTTAAAATATTTTAAGTACGATAATCTCAAACAATAACCCAACACAATGATTTGCCAAAGGCATTTCGAAAACAAACTTTGTTATCTGCAATCACACTAAGACAATACACATATACAATGACCCATACCTAACAGAAATATTTATGATAGAGCAAATAAAAAAAAATAATAATAAACAGGCGGAAACTACTGAATAGGTGACAAATACCTGGCTGATTCACCTGTTGGTGAGAAGCAAATGAAATGGTTGGAATTCACGTGAAGTTAGCAGCCTAGTTTGCTTGTCTTCCCGAGCTAAACCACCAGAAAGCAGCATAATTCACGCGCGGACAAACCACATAATATGCTTCATAATTCATGTACCTCATTACTATATATGAAAAAAATGTAACCATTATTAAGAAGGTAATATCTCACGTGAAGCATTAAAGAAGGTAATTAATTATCAGCTTGATAAGCAGACCCAGTTAATATGTACAGTAAGACATTTTTGGTTTTGAGTGAATGGCAAAGTACGATCATTACCTCTTCTTATGTGATACTCCGTAATTTGTTACTGGCATTCAACAACCACGCATGGAAAGATAGTACACACAGTATTTACACAGTACAGAGGAAATTGAAATAATTTCTAAAAAAAGAAAAAAAATCGAGGTGCAAAATAATACACGTGCAGACACGGCGCCTCCCTCGTCCCTCATCCTATCTTTAGAAATGATCCGCTGTTGCACAACGCTGCCTCGTGATGCAAAAGGTCCAATCGCGTTATTGATTATTCACCGTGCATTGTTATAGTCATTGTTCATGCAGGTCGTTCATGGCAGCGACTGCATGACGTCTCCCTCCCTTCACCTGGGCGCCATGCAGGGCGATCGGCCTCGCCTGACGCGGCAGAGCTCCCTCCTCGCGCTCCTTCCAACGGGATTCCCTTTCTGTTCGGTAGGATTTCAGTTCTTCCTTGTCTTCCCCCCTATCTTTTATTCTCTTTATTTTCTTTTTTATTTTATTCTCCTTAATTTA
>NC_061855.1:474073-479073 GCF_019202785.1 Penaeus chinensis
GGAGGGAGAGAGGAAAAGAGAGAGAGAGAGAGAGAGAGAGAGAGAGAGAGAGAGAGAGAAGAGTGAAAGAGAGGGGAAAGGGGCAGAAATAGAAGAAACACACAAACAGAAAGAAAACGTGAAAAGTGAAGAATAAAGAGAGACGGACAGATAGGCAGACGGATTGAAAGGCGAGGCAAAATAAATACAAAAAGAAAAGAAAAGAAAAAAACAATATCTTTATAAACCTTGTTTACAATTCTGATTCAGCGCGTGTGACTCGCATTTCGCCGGCGGGGGGGGGGGGGGGGGGAGAGGGGATTCAGCGCCCGTACCCAAAGCTATTTAAATTCGCCAAATTTCTCGCTTCTTTTACATTCCGGCCGCTCCGTGTACCTTGAGTCTCGGAGAATCGCTCTCGTCCCCTTATTCAGGATAATAAATACTTTACTGGAAACCCCCGCACCTCCTCTCCCTCCCCCCCTCCCTCACCCACACCTCCCTTCTTGCACGAGTAAACAATTGCCAACTTAAAAGACTTTGCGTTTGGTGGCAAATTAACTTTACATTCTTGAGTTGCCATTGGAGACAAGGTAAGTTAAGCGCGGGAGAGTGAACTTCCAAGGCCGCTGGAGAAGTCCTTGGCCAGTAATGCTACTGGAACGAGCCGGTAATTGCAGCGGCTCATGTGCCGGAAGTGGCGATTAGTAAAGGATCTGAGGTCATGCTGTGAGTTCGAAAACGGTTAATGAATATAACATGTGCGTTCTGCCTGGTATGTAATCCACAGCTGCTAACAGTGAATCTTATATCTTAATTATCATTGCTATTACTGCCATCCTTATAGTGTTGTTACTGTTATCTTTATCATTATCATGGATTGTTATTGCTGCTATAGTTATTATTGTCATCCTTACGGCCATATTGTTCCTGTTATCATTATCATTAATAGAAATGGTTATCGTTGTTATTATAATTATCATTGTTGTCCTTGCCATTTATATTGTTATTGTTATCATTGTTGTTGTTGCTGCTTTTGTTATGAACCGGTTCTAAATACACTCTTCACGTTGCAGAATATTTCATGACTTTTATACACGCGCTTCTATTGTTTGAGAAAAGCAGACCGAACATAATTCCGTTGAGACTTTCATTTGGATATTAAAGAAGATTTTTTAAATGAATATTCTGAAAACAAGGGTTGATTGTATGAGAAACAGACACAGATATGTACAAACGCACACAGACAGACAAAAACACCTGAACACATTCACTAGAGTGTACACAAATGCAGCCCCAGTCTAAACATATTTTTTATCTAGCTTACTAACGTATACATACTGTATAGTAACACAAGCCCTTTAGCAACTACAGCCACGCATTATGCATACACATTCACCCAACATTCCATTTATAAACATTCTTATTTCTGAAAAGGCATATCTTCACTGCAGAATTTAAACTGTTTATTCTACCAGTAGCTTAAGAGTGACATCGTCCACACAACTTTTAATTAAGATGTATTACAGCGTCCGTTAAGGAAGTTTATATAATACAAAGATACTTTCATTGCGGTAAGAAATCCTACCTGTTTTCTCACGTTCAGCAGAACAAACAAGAAAGTTCTGATTTTAACATTATTTCTGAACTTACTATTACTGTTTTACTGTTTTACTCCTTCAGATTTCTTCGCTGAGATGGCGCTGATGCTGACGTATTGGTGTTCGGATTAAAGAGATGTTAACGGTGAGAGAGAAAGAGAGAGAGAAAGAGAGGAAGAGAGAGAGAGAAAGAAAGAGAGAGAGAGAGAGAAAGAGAGAGAGAGAGAGAGAGAGAGAGAGAGAGAGAGAGAGAGAGAGAGAGAGAGAGAGAGAGAGAGAGAGAGAGAGAGAGGGAGGGAGGGAGGGAGAGGGAGAGGGAGAGGGAGAGGGAGAGATAGAGATAGAGAGAGAGAGAGAGAGAAAGGGGGGGAAAGAAGAAGAAAGAGAAGGGGGAGGAAAAGGTAGTAGTAGAAGGAGAGGAAGAAGAAGAAGAAGAAGAGGGGGTGAAGAGTGAAAAGAGAAGATAAGAGAGTACAGAACAGAACATAAAAGTACAAAAGAGAGGATAAAGGAGAAATCTGGAAACGAAAAGTAGAAAGCGGGATCGGAAAACAAAGAAGATAAAAAAAAAGTTACGGAGAATGATTCCTAGTTTGCTCTAAGAGTCTAAGAGAGAGACAGAGAGAGAGAGAGAGAGAGAGAGAGAGAGAGAGAGAGAGAGAGAGAGAGAGAGAGAGAGAGAGAGAGAGAGGGGGGGGGGGGGGGGGGGGGAGAACTGTTGCTCACGATGACTGTGACTGCGACTATACATTGACAGTGACATGATCTTCACACACGCCCTTAGGCCTAGCTCGATCACCTCCTGTTCTGCAACGCTGCAACGTCCGGCAGACTCGGTACCGTCACTTTACATATCCAGAAAACAATATTAAGAGAATCACTTTTCAGAGAGTGACAAGTGTTTTAATACATTTAACCCGTATCTGTTTGCTACAACTCTAGCCTTAAGCTCTGTTGCAGTAGTCATGAAAACACTTCAGAAAATAGCTCTGCTTACAGATTAGAAAAAAAACTGCAAAATCTCTTAAATATATGCATAAGCGTACATGTCAAAGTTAATTCATCACGCTCAGCATGTGAAGCAGTTCGGATGCACCAGGCGAGAATTGTCACAACTCGACGCCATCTTGAATCAGCCAAAAGAATGCGAAGAACCAGACACCAGTAGCCACAAACCAGTCACAATTTACACAAAACCTTACACTTAAAAGTAACAAGTAACATTTTTCAGCCTCATCTGAAGCGCCTCTTAATTCTTTGGGCGATTTTCTTAATTCAAGATACTGATCGGATGGATAAGTTACAGAATGAAGAAAATCAGGAGTTTGTCAACTCATGAAGATAATTAATTTGAAAGCCGTTAATAAGACTCTTAACTTGCTTTGGTCGAGTTGCCAGTGTGTGTTTATGAGTCTTATTATTAGCAGTATGTTGTATGTTAAAAGATCTTGTGAAACTGATGTTTCTATGATTTACTATTTTCTATTAAGAGTTTTTGCCGGAATGTATACTTTTTAAAATTATTATTATTCATTATTATTATTATTATTATTATTATTATTATTATCATTATTTGTTTTACAGTATAATCAAATCTGTTTAGCTTTCAATATATAGTTAATAATGCTAGGCCTATAGCACAACTTTAATTTTGAACATCAACAAACTCCTTCACGGAATCACGAACATTCTGTCAAATACATAGTATCATTCTCAAAGTATTAAGGCGATACGTTTAAAGTTTTATCGTATAATTAGCCATTTGCGTCAAGAAAGGTGCCGTATGTAAGAATAACCATCTTTATTTATGAAGGAAAGACACAAAAGGTTTTCCCATTTTCAGCTGTCTTCCGTTTTCTTTGCTGTCCGTCTGTGGCCGTCGGGTTTCTCGCTTACTCGCGCCTGTTGCTCTCTTTCTCTTGGCTGATTTGGCTGTTCGTCTATTTGCTTATCTGGTTATCTAATTTCTCTAGTATTTCTCTCTCTGTGTATATATACATACATATACGTGTGTGTATTATATACATATATATACATACATATACACACACGTACATGTCTATAGATATACATATATATAAATGTATATATATATGTATATATACATATATATTCATATAATATATATATATATATATATTCATACACACATACACATATATATAGATATATGTGTGTGTATGTGTGTGTGTGTGTACACAGTATATATGCATATATGTCTGTCTGTATGTCAGTCTGTCCACCTGTGCCTCCCATCCCCGCTGCCTCGCAGAAATGAACCTTTTGAGTCCCGCCACTTTTCAGTTAGTTTCCGAGAGAAGTTTTGTGGACGAAGAGCCCGGGATTTGCCTCTGCCGACGATGTAAAATTAAAATCTACTTCATGATATATGTACGTTGCATATAAAATAAATGTGCGAATGAATATGTGCAGTACAAATACGCTTGTGTCCATGTACATGTACACGCACACTCATGCTCATACGCACACTCACAAGTACACGCACATTCAGATACACGCACAAACACACACACGCACATACGCACATGACGTATATATCTATATGCGTATACATAGCGCATATATGTGGTGCATATATATACACATACATACATACATACATACATACATATACATATGTGTGTATGTGTATATATATGCATATATACATATATGTCATATATATATATATATATATATATATATATATATATATATGTGTGTGTGTCTGTGTGTGTGTGTGTGTGTGTGTGCGACTGTGCGTGTGTGTGTGTGTGTGCATGATACTATGGAGATCCACACCGCGTGTTGGCTGAGCGTCTCCCTGGCCTCTCCTTAGCTTCCCGCTTTATTCTCCCCTCCTTCCCCACCCTCCCCTCCCACCCCTCTCTCTCCCGTCCTCCCTTTCCTCTCCTTCCCCTTCTTCCCTCCCTCCTCTCTCTCCCGTCTTCCCCTCTCTCCTTTCTCCTCCGTCCTCTCCTCCTCTCCTCTCTCCTCCGTCCTCCCCTCCCTCCCTTCTCCCCCTTTCCCCTCCCTCCCTCTCTCTCTCCCCGCCTCTTCTGTAGCTTCCGTGTGATCTCGTGACGCTGTGTGATGCGCGGATGTTCTCCTGTTACGAGGCTGTTATGGCCGGGGTCTCTGTCTCTGTCACTCCCTCCATCTCCCTCTCTCTCACTCTCGCTTGCTCACTTACTCTCTTTGTCGCTCTCTCTCTCTCTCTCTCTCTCTCTCTCTCTCACTCTCGCTTGCTCACTTACTCTCTTTGTCGCTCTCTCTCTCTCTCTCTCTCTCTCTCTCTCTCTCTCTCTCTCTCACTCTCGCTTGCTCACTTACTCTCTTTGTCGCTCTCTCTCTCTCTCTCTCTCTCTCTCTCTCTCGCTTGCTCACTTACTCTCTTTGTCGCTCTCTCTCTCTCTCTCT
>NC_061855.1:484073-504073 GCF_019202785.1 Penaeus chinensis
TAGTATCAGCAAAATAAGATAATGTAAAATATTTCGTAAATCAAAGAAAAGGGTGAACGGGCGAGACGGGCAGTACTCCTAACTGGCTCATTGGTGACTTAGTACAAGTATAGCCATCTATGTGTATAAACAATCAAACAAGTACTAACAGTGGGCAAAGCACGTGTCTACCCGTCGTATCCGTCGGCAAGGGGTTAAATATATATATATATATATATATATATATATATATATATGTATGTGTGTGTGTGTTTAAGTGTATATATATGCATATATATATATATATATATATATACATATATATGTATATTTGTGTATATATATATATGTACATATACACACACACACACACACACACACACATATATATATATATATATATATATATATAAACATATATTAATATTCATATATATTCATAAATAAGTAAATAATACATACATACATATATACATATATATATGTATTAATGTGTATATATAATATATACATATATATGTATCTATATAATATATATATAATATATATATACATATACAAATATATATGTATATATATATATATACATGTGTGTGTGTGTGTGTGTGTGTGTGTGTACACATATATGTATACATATATACATGTATATATATATATACATATATATATTATATAGGTATAATGTATACATGTATATATGTATATATGTATATATACAAACATTCATATATACACACACATGTATATATGTATACATATATATATGCATACAAGTATATATAAATGCATTCATATACATATATTCACACACACACACACACAGACAATTGTGTGACAAACGTACATTATACACTTTATATGTATCTACGTGTATGTGTGTGTGAAGCGAACGGCAATGCTAGTGCTGAACAAATAAAATAATGATACGAAACATTACAGAAATCGGCCCCTCGCCGGTCCATCCCGGCGTGTAACGAAAATATTTGATGAGGCTGCACAGCGAACGCAGAAGCATAACCAAGTGCGGTGTATTGAACGCATTCAGGCAGATCCTGACATGAAACGGGCTCACTGCAAAAAGCAAGAAAAAGCTCAACAGATAAGTTAATAAGGAACTTTAGACAATTTTCGAACTACGGGAAATATTACGAATAGTTTAAATACAACATGAATAATCATTTGTACTTTTATCATGCATCAACACTGACTAGTAAGTGCAGAGATGTTTACTTCTTAAAACAAAATTTGCATCCGCAGAGGAGCATGATTCGGAATGGCGTCTTGAAAGGAATCATGCACTGTCTACCATTGTCGCTTGCTATAAAGGCTACTGCATATACATACATACATTTGTGTATATATAAATATATATATATATATATATATATATATATATGGGTATATATACACATACATATATATGTATATATATACATATATATACATATATATATATTTATATATATATATATATATATATATATATATATTCTAGAGTTTTCCCTTCGACAGGTCCTTTTTGGGCCATTTCCTGAGATGTCTGCCATGAATACAAGGGAAAGAGGAGTCAGGTTACCCAAGGTTACAGAGTCCCCTCGACCCTTATTTCTATTAGTCCGATATATGGGAGCCAGACAGGTGCTCCTCTGGGTCGAGGAGGACCTGGGAGCATTAATGGCTAAGAGATGGCTCCATACGCCTCAGGACCAGAACCCCATGGAAAATTGTTACCTTTCACATATGATTTTTAAAAGTTTGGAAACAAAAAGAAATCGGATGGAGCTAAATCAGGGCTGTAAAGTGGATGTCGGACGATTTCCCGTCGAAATTCATGTAGCACAGCTACATCTTTTTTAGACAGTTTCCTCAAAACGCATTCATAATAAGCAGATGCAATTGTTTTCTTGCTCTCGAGGAACTCAACCAGCAAAATCCCCTCTACATCCTACAGTGGCCATGACCTTTTCTCTTGAACACTCAGATTTTGCTTTGACTGGTCCACTTCCACCCCTGGGCAGCCACTGCTTTGACTGAATTTTGCCCTCGGGATCGTACTGGTAGAGCCATGTCACAATTCTCTGCAGAAAAGCTTCAGAGTCCTCATCCCACTTGTTCAAAATTTATATTGAAAGATCTACCCTTGTTTGCTGCTGATCTAGGCTCAACAGCCTAGGGACCCATCGAGCAGAAAGCTTGCTTAGCCCCAAACTCTCCACCAGAATTGTGGCACATGGAGAAACCCGTTAGAGTGCAGAGAAAAGGGGGCAATTACAGTAACCAAGGAGGCCGGTGTTGAATTAAACCCACTTGGAAAGGTGAAGAGGCAGAGCCGGCGGAGGAGAATCAGATGAACACAATACCCTTGGCTGTGTGTGTTCTTACCTAGTTGTTCCAATACAGGAGAAGAGCTAAGTTCGGATGGTCTCGTCCGCTATATTTAAATTATCATATAACTTTTTAAACAGAAGCTCATTTTTAGCACGCAACGTTATTTGGAAGATTGTTCCATGTTTCAATAGTTCTGTTTCGGAAACTGAACTTCTTGACATCTTTCTCGCCTCTTTTTACTTTCAACTTGGCGTGTCCTCTCGTCCTTCTTGTGTTCAAAATTATAAAGTCATCTTTGTCGAAAAACACGAAAAACACATAATAAAGAGGTGAATAATAGAAGGGGGGGAGGGAAGGTAAAGTGGTGAAAGTGAAAGATGTCTAACGTCACCCTTCCTGTAATATAGTTGAACATTACTATCATGTCAACTCTTTGTGTGTGTGTGTGCGCGAGTGTTTGTCATTTCGTGCGCGAATGAGGGACCTACACCCTTGTACACACCATAACAAATTCAAAATATCACATAAAACAAGCATACAAGAATAAGTCCCCCCCCCCCCCCCACACCGCTGCCTCTCGACCTAGAATACCCGCATTGCCTCCCCCCATCTCCAACAAGAGTACCCTTAGACGCGGCCAGCCATCCCCACATTCATACCCAGCCTCCAGCCCGCCATCGTGGGGGTTGTCGCAAGTAAATCCAATGCACCGGAACTTGTTGCTGTGTTGACGTCACCTGTAACCTTACCTTGCATCTTGTTGCAATGTGCCTCGAGCAACGCCGGGTTTCGTGTAACAGGCTGGATAATGCATGGATAACAGGCCTTATGCAACGTCTACGGAGAGGGTTGACGCACCAACACGCTCCCACTTTGTGTCGTCAGCTTCTTTCATATTTGCTTGTTGTTTTTACTGGCGTTTCTTTGTTTTGGGATCCATTTCACTCTTGGTCTTGATGGGTACTTCTAGATAAAGAGTATGGGAGATAAATACTACTTTACGATCAGAAAAGGAGTATAATATTGCAGCCAGTTAAGCCAACAAACACAAACAAGCCAAAACCCTACAAACGCCCAAAGGCTTTTCACAGCGAAGTCAGCCCCAATTCTTACGCGGAAAGCCCGAGGAGCACGGACGCCGCCGCCGCCGGGAAGGAACCAGACGTGGAATTCATATGCTCAGCAAAGCCTTCCCTAATTACCTGTTCTCTCACTTTGGAGCTGACAAATACCGGGGAATATTACGGGTCGCCAAGGAAGGGCGAGGGGGTCCGCATGCTCTTGGAGGGCGCGAGGGGGGGGGGGGGGGGTTGGTAGGAAGTTTGGAAGAGAGAAGAGGAAGGAGGGAGGGAGGGAGGAAGGGAGGAGGAGAAGGAGAGACCGAGGGCGAGGGGGAGGGAGAGAAGTAGAGGGCGAGGGAGAGAGGGAGAGAGCGAGGGCGTGGGGGAGGGAGAGAAGTAGAGGGCGAGGGAGAGAGGGAGAGAGGGAGGAAGAGACAGAGAGAGAGGGAGGTGAAGAAACAGACAGAAACAGATAGTCGAAATGAAACAGAGAGAAATAAAGAGACAGAGACAGACTGGCAGGCGACAGAGAGAGAGAGAGAATGAGAGAAACACACACAGACCTCGAACAAACACCCACACGAAGACACAAAACAAACACGCCCACACGAGGACACAAACCAAACACGCCCGCCAGCAGCCGTGCATGCAGCCGCACACTCGGCCATGCGCGCGAGAGCAGACCAGACGGGCGGGAAGGAAAGGACAGCGACTCCCTCAATCACATTCTCGCGTCCTGGACGCGAATAACGAAGGCGTCCCGGGGTAAGCGTGTGTCTGGCGGACCGGCAAGGGGGGCTGTAACACGTTTATCTACAAGTGCGACCCAACACGATGCTCCCCATAAATAAAACATATTGAGTGAACTTTTCTCCTTACGTCCATCCTTCCACACCCGTCGAGCGCCTGTTCTCTCTCTGCGTCTCTCTGTTTCTATGTCTGTCTGACTCTCTCTCACTCTACTGTTTCTCTCTCCTCTCTGTCTGTCTCTCTCTCTCTCTCTCTCTCTCTCTCTCTCTCTCTCTCTCTCTCTCTCTCTCACTTTACTTTTTCTTCCCCCCCCCATCTCTCTCTCTCTCTCTCTCTCTCTCTCTCTCTCTCTCTCTCTCTCTCTCTTTCTCTCTCTCTCTCTCTCTTTCTCTCTCTCTCTCACTCACTCTACTGTTTCTCTCTCCTCTCTATCTCTGTCTCTCTCTCTCTCTCTCTCTCGCTCTCTCTCTCTCTCTCTCACATTCTACTTTTTCTCCTCCCCCCCTCTCTCTGTCTCTCTCTCTCTCTCTCTCTCTCTCTCTCATTCTACTTTTTCTCCTCCCCCCCCTCTCTCTCTTTCTCTCTCATTCTACTTCCCCCCCCCCCCTCTCTCTCTCTCTCTCTCTCTCTCTCTCTCTCTCTCTCTCTCTCTCTCTCTCTCTACTTTTTCTCCCCCCCTCTCTCTCTCTCACTCTCTTCTCTTTCTCTCTCTCTCTCTCTCTCTCTCTCTCCCCCCCTCTCTCTCTCTCTCACTCACTCTACCTTTTCTCTCCTCTCTCTCTCTCTCCCTCTCTCTCTCTCTCTCTCTCTCTCTCTCTTTCTCTCCCTCTCTCTCTCTCTCTCACTCACTCACTCTACTTTTTATCTCTCCTCTCTCTCTCTCTCATTCTACTCCCCCTCCCTCTCTCTCTCTCTCTCTCTCTCTACTTTTTTTATCTCCCCCCTCTCTCTCTCACTTTTTCTCTCTCCTCTCTCTCTCTCTCTCTCTTTCTCTTCTTCGCAATCATCCTATTCCTCTTTTACCCTCTCTCTGTCTTTCGATTACTTCCCCTCTCTCCCTCTCTTCCTCCCATCTCTCTTTTGCCTTACCGCTTCCTCTTCCCTTCTCCCTCTCTTCTCTTCCTTCTTTCCTTACCCCTTCCTCTTCCTCTGTCCCACTCTTACTCTCCTCTCTTCCCCTCCCCCTCCCCCACTCACCCCCACACAGACACACACAGGTACTCACCAGCGCCTCCTCTTGGTCCGGCCTCCTCTTGGTCTTCGCCTTCGTCTTCCAGAAGAAGAGGAACCTGCGGGACATGGCGACGAGGTGCTTGTCGGGCCCTCCCCTGCCGCTCAGGCGCTACAAGAACAACACCACTTTTACGGGAGGAACATGGACTGACACTGGCTATGGGATCAAAGCGCACTTGGGGTAACAGGTCGCGACGGTAACATAGGCCTGGGATAAGCTTTGTTGTTGTTTTGTTTTCGGTTCCCAGAGGCCTCTTGCTTAGATAGTTTTTTTTTTTTTTTTTTTTTTTTTTTTTTGCTTTCGAATGTTCACTTAGTTTCCTGAATCCATTTTAGATGTGGGGGGTTGTGTCTTTATTATAACCGTTTGGGATAAATCTATTCAAATTATGCTATTTAACCGTGTTTTGAAAATTTATATCTTTTATACCTTCTTCATAAACTCGTAAAAATGGAAATAGGCAATACTGATAACATAATTACACTTTAATATCAAAGAGATTGAGATTACTGATACAATATAAATATCTTATTTTTCTTATTTTTCTGGTTTTGCATCACAGATCAAAATATATTTTTTATAGAAATCACACACTCAAGAGATAAAAAGCTATATAATCAACATAACCATTATGAATAAATATTACTATGACGCTGAATTCCGTTACTAACATGAGACATACTCTACTTCAGGAAGAAAGGGCGTCAAAAAGATTCGATGAAATGAACTCTCGCGATTCGTAGTAGATTCGAAACAGATTCGAAGCAGATACGAGGTAGTTTCGAAGCGGTTTCGAAGCTCCGTTGGGGCGGGGGGGGGGGGAAGGAAGAGGGAGGGGGAGGCGAGGGCGGTCGCTCGGCTCAGTATCAGTAAAGGCGGACGAGGAGCGCCTTCCGTGTGTCCGCGCGGTGTTCACTGCACAGCCAATCTGACTCGCTGACTCTGCCCGCCGCCGCCGTGGCCCTCGCGCGCTCTCTCTCGCGTGCGCTCTCTCTCCGTTGCTCTCTCTCTCTCTCTCTGTTCCTGTCTTAATCTGTCTGCCACTTTATCTCTGTCTGTCTCTCTCTCTCTCTCTCTCTCTCTCTCTCTCTCTCTCTCTCTCTCTCTCTCTCTCTCTCTCTCTCTCTCTCTCTCCCTCCCTCCCTCCCTCCCTCCCTCTCCCCCTATCCTCCTCTTCCCCTCCTCTCTCTCTCTCTCCTCTCTCTCTCTCTCCTCTCTCCTCTCTCCCCCCTTCTCTCTCTGTATATATATTTATATATATGTATATGATGATGATCATCAAATCATCATCATCATATATGCATATATATATATATATATGTATATATATATATATGTATTTATATATATACAATATATATATGTATATATATGTATGTATATGTGTATATATATGTATATATATGTATATATACATATACATATATATACACACACACAAATATTTATATATGTATATATATGCGTGTGTGAGTGTGTGTGTGTGTGTGTGTGTGTGTGTAATATATGGAAGGGGCCCCTCAAACGAAGTCTTACAATAACGGAAATTCGCTAATATAAATAAATGAATAGATGAATTATATTGATATCGTTTGACATATTTCATATTATCAAATAAGTCAATGTAGACAAGATATTCATCGGCAAGAAATGTGCTATTTTATAGTAATTCTATTTAATTTGAAATGCATTTGCACAGGCTAATAGAGATATTTGCTTCAGTTCAAAAAATAAATAATGGGTTTCTTTTGTCATATATATCTTTTCACCCCCCCCCCATTTTTTTTATATTGGATGGGGGGCTCGAAGGATCAAGCCCCCCCCCCCCCCCCCCGCCCATAGATGGCTCCTACTCCGCTGCGCTTGTCTTCTTTCTTTCGTTTCTTTTTCTACAATACGAGTATACAGAGCGACGTCCTGCTGATGCCCTTTTTCAGTCAGCCCCTTGGGTCTGCCGAGAGAGGGCTAAGACGTCCTACTTATGTGTGTGTATGTAATTATGTATGTACATATATACATATATATACACATACATATATAAATGCACACACACACACACACACACACACACACACACACATATATATATATATATATATTGACATACATATTTATATATGTGTGTGTGTACGCATGTATGCGTGTTTATGTATACTGATTATTATCATTATTATCAGTAAGGGTATTATCATTATCACTATTGCTATTATTTTTGATAGGAGTATAATAATTACAATCCTTTTCATTATCATTGTTCAATTTGTTTATTCATTTTATCAATCTCTTACACCGTTACCATTATCTTTGTTAAAATCTTTATCATTAAATATATCGTCGGTGTCACTGTTATCACCAACAGAGTTCTCAATTGCTATTGCTAAACCCATTATAATCATTGACAGTATCAGCATCATCTCTCGTTGTCCGTTTCCTAATCGCGAATACCACGCCTTTATTTGTGTAGCTACTTCTGTGTGCATTTGCGCCGGCCACCTGAACCAAAATTCACCAGAGTGTGTAATGTGTAGCAGATTTACTTGCCCTGTCTACATATACAACAAAAGTGTTATGTTGACATGCTTGATTAATCAGTATTGATCAAGATTATTAATTCATCTACTCACGAGCCAATCAATCCTCAGCCTCGGCTGAAAGTGTAAACAAGAGAGATTTTTAGAGAAACTTGCTAATTAAGGCGTAACACTTTCATGAAAATAACTTTTAATTTCCAGGGATAACTCAGGTAATTTTAATAAGTCAGATGTGTATTTATTATGAGATTGTAATCTCCTACTCAATATACAGAAGAAAAGGATTCAAATAGGCAGCAACATGAAATTCAGATACTTATAAAATCGAATACTGCATCACCTGATAGGCAGTATTAAAATAAAGACACAAGGTTACTGCTTATAGTAATGTGAGTAACGGACACACATTAATTGGAGTATACTGACTGATATGAACTATATGCATTCTCAAATACTGTATCTCGAACGCTGTTTAACTATCAATACCACTTGTTTACTTTTATATAAGTAGGACGTGATAGCAATTGGACTGAAATATATTTTTCAAGGATTAGAAAAAGGAGATAGAGAAATGATATTCTCAGATGCAATTCAAATCGCATAGTTAAGTTTATAATCAAATGAATGAATGAAGGCCTATCTATACTGTGCGTATATGTATATATATGTATATATACATATATATATATATATATATATATATACACACACAAAAAACACACAAAGTTAGACATTTATTCATACACATATTAATATATGTGTATGCATATATGTGTATATATATATATATATATATATATATATGTATATACACATATGTTACGTATATATATATATTTTTCTTTTTTGCACATGTATATATATTTGTATATAAATATATAAATATGTATAAATAAATACTTACATGTGTATATATATATAGAGAGAGAAAAGTATATATTTATTGAAAAGTATATATATATATATTGAAAAATATATATATATATATATTATACATATATATATTCATATATACATATTTGCATGAATTACTATAACTATTACGAACTTCCTTTTGCAACCATAACAGGTTAAAATATTCATGACAATAATGATGGTAATATGAACCAACCCTAATATATATATATATATATATATATATATATATATATATATATCTATGTATATGTATATGTATATATATATATATATATATATATATATATATGTGTGTGTGTGTGTGTGTGTGTGTGTGTATACTTATATATGTAAATATATATGTATGTACATAAATATATATATATATATATATATATGTATATATATGAAAGGAGAAAACACTACCGTGTTGATACTATGGTATAAAAACCCACACTGTAAAACTAGATTTAATCTAGTTTTACAGTGTGGGTTTTTATACCATGTATATATATACATATATACTATATATATGTATATATATATAAATACTTATATAGGTATATATAAGTATATTTATTAAAAGAAAATATATTCTTATTTATATATACATATTCATATATATGTATATATATAGATGTATAGATAGATATAGATATACACTACACACACACACACTCATATGTATACATGTATATATATACATATAAATAAAAATATATAAATATATATATATAAATAAATGTATATCGATATATGTATATATATATATATATATATATATATATATATATATGTAAATATATATTTTTTTTTACTGGTGAAAAAAATCAATCAAATAGTATATCTATTCAGAGTCATATCTCTATCGACAATCGTTGTCTTTTGTGAGATCAGACAACTGTTGAGAACAATTGCTGCGAACAACTTGCTGACACAAAAAATAAAGCTTTCTGGTCTCTGGTTAATGATTTTACATTCATCAGAACACAAAACATGCAAATCCATCTCTGCAACGTATTAAAGCCTGAAATAAAACGAGTCGTATATCTCTTACTGTCTTTCGTCTTCAGTCATTGACAATTGATTTCATAAATATGGAAGAATTATCAGGAGTTCTGATCGTATCTTAACACAAATAAGTGATGTAACTATTAACATATAATTGCATGGTTACAAACAATATATAGGATAGAGAAATGTGACATATGGAAAGCAGGTTAACACTTATAACAATGATAATAACAATTTCAGAATAAAAGCAATGGTTACAAAGGAAACAGACACGATATCCTCGCGTTTCTATTGAGGAGATGCACTGCGCGGTTCAAATGCTTTGGTCTCTCATTCCATTCATTTCGAAACCAGCAACTCATTTGCTGGAAATAAAACAGATACCATATATGTCTGTTCTTGCTCCTGTTTATGGAATTGCTCTGTCTACAACGTCGTCACTATAGCGTTAAATTCTTCGTCGTTAAGGAAATATCATCAATGAGAATATTAAATGAAATATTAGTACCGACTAAATAGCTGGTTCGGCAGGGCGGGCGGACGCCGGCGCCACTCACACTAACAGCCGTGCAGTCAGTGTCCTTTCGAGAGACAGTTCCCCTCCTCCCTTGCGAACTGCCGTCAACAGGTATGGCATGTCATGCAGCGAAGCTGTGGTCATGTATTTGTTTATGGAAAATGGAAAACTAACAAAAACTGAGATGAAAATGCATGAAGATTACTCTTCGGTTGTATGTGTGGCACCAGACCCAATGTTGACCACCGTTGTCAATTAGTGTTAGGTGTTAATTGAACATTGCTTCAGTTCAACAAAATTGACAATTTTTTGCGTTTCACCAACACAAAAATGCTGCGTGTCCGTCAACTTCAAAATACTTTCATGACTTTGTCGGGCTTTGAGGCGAAGATTCCAAAACATGTGCAATACATGTCTGCCGCTGTCAGAATTTTCACAAATCGTATTAAAGATCCGACAGCCTGCGAAAAAATGTTTAAACATTCCAAAATTCCGAGTGTCGAAATTACAGTACGATGCATTCACAACGAAAATATTAAAACTGTTCAAAAGTAAAACAAGTTCCGGTGTCGGTGCCAAACCATGGCGAAATTATACTGCTTTCTTGAATATGTTATAAAACGCTCGGCAAGGTTTATTTTACCATCTGCTCAACAGTTCAGACATATTCACATTTCGCAAGGTTTAGGCAGGAATAACTTTATCAAGTTTTCAGTCCTAGAGAATGTATTTCATTAAATATGTATTACCATTACGAGTGTGCCATGTGTTTCAGGTTAATGATGAATTTATCTTAACCATGTATTATTAATGCTGTGCTTAACATCAAACACTACATGTAAAGACTGCGTTTTCTTTTAAATGTACGGAGCAGATTAGAATTATAATGTATTTAGGGAAGCATGGAGAGAAGGGAAGACAAGCATAATTTCTAACTACTCATTAAACTGTGGTGGCACGTAACAGACAAATAAAAAACGGAATTGAGAATCTCAGTGACAGTAGTAACAATGTTAGTAGGAGTGACGCAATAAAATGTGTTTATGACTATTAAAAGGAAGACGATTTCATTATTGTTTCTCTGTAGAAAGGAATAAACGTATTTACAATGAAGTAGATTGGTGCTTTGAGATCGTTTATAAATGAGTCATTATTCGAGTGATGGTGATGGTGATATGATCAAGTAAAAAAACAAAAAAACTGAAGGCTATTGATTGCCTTAAGTAATTGCGTAGGGTGATAAGAACGTTGTATTGCCGTTTGACGGGATGATGAAATCTGATATTGAATACCCGAGAGAGAAATGAACTCAAGAAGGAGGAGACGGAGGAGGAGGAAGAGGAAGAGGAAGAGAAAGAGAAGAAGAAGAAGGAGGAGGAGGAGGAGAAGAAGAAACGGAGGAGAATATGAATGGTGGCTGAGGACGAAGGAAAGGTCATTGGCGAGGAGCATGAACAAGAGGAGCAAGATATGAACAAAGAAGGAGGAGGGGGAAAAGAAATAGAAGAAGGGAAGGAGGAGGAAGAGGGGGAATAGGAAGAGGAAGAGGAGGAAGAAGATGAAGAGGAGGAAGAAGAGGAAGAGGAGAAAGAAGAGGAAGAAGAGGAAGAGGAAGAGGAAGAGGAAGAGGAAGAGGAGAGGAGGAGGAGGAGGAGGAGGAGGAGGAGGAGGAGGAGGAGGAGAGAAGAGGAAGAGGATGATGATGATGATGATGATGATGATGATGATGATGATGTTGATGAGGAGGAGGAAGAGGAAGGGGAGGAGGAAGAGGAAGAAGAGGAGGAGGAGGAGAGGGAGAGAAAGGATGAGGAAGAAGAGGAGGAGAAGGGCGGTCCGCCATTCTGCATCCGATGAGGATCATCAGCATCGCCAGCCGCTCGCTCGAAGCCCTTCTCGCTGTTGGTGATCTTGGTTTTGCCCCAAATCACGACTTTAATGGCCTTTTCGCGCTCTCTTCCCCCTTTTCTCGCTCTTTCTCTTTCTCTTTCCTCTCTTTCCCTCTCTCCTCTCTTTCTCTCTCATCTCTCTCCCCCTTCTCTTCCTCCCTCTCCCTCTCCTTCTCCCTCTCCGTCTCCCTCATCTTCACCCTCTACAATCTATCTCTCCGTCCATCCCTCCATCCGTCTGCCTACCCGCGTATGTGTCTCCGTGGCCGTTATTTTGCCTCTATTTCTTATTCCTTGATCGCTCCAGTGTTCAGCTTTTCCCTCCCTTCTTCTCTCTCCCCTCCTCTTGTCTGTCTCCTTCATCTCCTCTGCGTTTCCATTTTTCTTTTATCATTTTCCATCTCCATTTTCCAAATATGTGTAATCTCACACAGGTATTGTTGTATTTCGTCTGTTTTCATTTATATTCTTCATTTATTTGCCTTATTTTTTGTCATTTTATTTCAATTTTCTTTTATTATTTACTGTTTGTGTTGACTCGCATTTTCTGGTTATCGCTCTTCTCTTTTCGCATTTTCCTTCTTTGTCTATTCTATATCTCCCTTTTCTTCACATCTTTATCAATTTGAGTTACTTTCTTATGTTATCACTCTTCCCTCTTCGCCTTCCCTTTCCCCTCTTGGACTGCGTGTCCTCTTTGATTGCTTCCCTTTTTGAGGCGCTGTCGTCCCCCCCCCCCCCCCCCCTGTTTTCCCCTCAATGTGACTCGTTCATCTTAACCTGCTTACACAACTCCAGAACAATATTCAGATGGCAACTTTTTGCCTTGTCTGTTGTCAGTTGAAGTGCTCGAAACGGCATCTTTTTTCTGGCCTGTCAGTTTAGTGTCCTGAACGGCAACCTTTTCCTGCCATGTATTGTGAGGTTTAGTGTTCAGAACGGCATCTTTTCCTCCAGCGTCCTGCCAGTTTGGTGCCCGGAGCGGCAACGTTTTTTCTTGTGTTGTCACTCTTCAGCGTCTCCGTCCGCGTCTTTCCCCCTTTATTCTTGGCTTTCCCTTTTCGCTTTCTCTCTCCTGCAGCGTAGTCCATTCTCCCTCACTCTGCAACCTCTCCTCCTCCTCCTCCTCCCGCACATTCCCTCCCTGGCCTGCAACCTCCCCCTCATCTCCATGTATTTCTCCCTTGTCCTGCAACTTCCCCCCTCCTCCATCCCCATCAACCCCCGTTCACCATCCCCGTCCTTCTCCTCTCGTCCTGCAACCTCACCCATTTCCCACGTAAATTCTCCATGGTCCTTCAACCTCAATCTTTTCTCTGTGTATTTTTACTTCGTCTTGCAACCTCCCGTATATTTCCTCTCCTAGCTTGCCCCCCCCTTCCCCCGTGTATCCCCCCCTCCAACCCCGCTTTCCTTCCCTTGTCCTCGCTCTCCTTCCGTGGCGTGTCCTGCCCTCTTTCGCCTCCTCTGGCGGCCCTGCGTGTGCTGTGGCTTTCCCCTTATTGTGCTCTCCCCTCGTGTTTTGTTCCCCTCGTGTTCCACCGTCATCCGCTCCTGCTCCTCTCACCAGCTTCAATTGCTCTCTCTCTCTCTCTCTCTCTTTCTCTTTCTCTCTCTCTTTCTCTTTCTCTCTCTCTCTCTCTCTCTCTCTCTCTCTCTCTCTCTCTCTCTCTCTCTCTCTCTCTCTCTCTCTCTCTCTCTCTCTCTCTCTCTCTCTTTCCCCCTCCCTCCCTCCCTCCCTCCCTCCCTCCCTCCCTCCCTCCCTCTCCCTATCCCTCTCCTCTCTCTCCCTCTCCTCTCTATCTCTCCCTCTCCCTCTCCTCTTTCTCCCTCTCCCTCTCCTCTCTCTCCCTCTCCCTCTCCCTCTCCCATTTCCTCTCCCTCTCCCTCTCCCTCTCCCTCTCCCTCTCCCTCTCCCTCTCCCTCCCTCCCTCCCTCTCTCTCTCTCTCTCTCTCACTGTCTCTCTCTCCCCTCTTCCCCTCTTCTTTCCCCTTTCCCTTCCCCTCTCCCTTCCATGCCTCTCCTTGTATTGAGAGGGTTTTTTATGGTTTCATTCCTAATCTTTTGCTTGTCCTCTCGATTACCCGCTGCCTCTGTCCGTCTCTCTCTTATTCTTATTCCTGTTCTCTCTCCCTCCCTACCTCCCTCGTGACTGTGTCACGGCGTCTGTCCTGCGGAGGAATTCCGTCTCCAGCTCGGGCGCCTGGCCTTCGCTCGGTAAGTCTTCGGAGATTTCGATCCACTTTTCATATTGCACCTAGTATTGTTCAAGGAAACAGAGTTGACTAGTCTAGAAAGTGTAAAAAATGAAGCCATAAGGATTATTCTTGGTGCCCCTAGAACAACAAGGATTGTAAATATGAGAACAGAACTTAATTTGCCTTCTGTTTATGAAAGAATATTATATATAAATACCACTTTTAGTGTCAAATCAATTAGAGAACCCCTCCATTGTACAGAGTTCCAAAGACAACTAAAACACAGAATAGAAGAGCTAACTTTGAATGACAACACCGATTCATACTCAAATCCATGGGTACAAGTAACGTGTAAACACTTAGCTCAGCTGAACATACCCATAACTAAGACCCTACATGGACGTTCTGTACCACCGTGGAAAATGTCGGACATAAGTGTATATTATACGACTGCTCCCAAAAAAGACAGTGTCCCCCCTGCTATACTTAAGCAGTATGCACTTGCAATTATAAATGAGCATCTAGAAACTCTTTCCAATGCATAGGAATGTTACACTGACGGATCCTTGCAGTCTGGGAGTAGAGCAGGATGCGCTTTTGTTGTATATAAGAACAATATTTTGCAGCACCAGGATTGTAGGAGGGTTCATGACTGGGCTAGCACTATGCAAACCGAGTTGGCAGGAATACTCATGGCCACCGAATTTCTATTGAATCAAGGCTCAGGGGTCATTTTCTGCGATTCACAGTGCTCTTCAGGCTCTGAACACTCTAGACAAAGGTGCGGGAAATATTGCAAATGACATCAGGATAAACGTGTATCGTGCAAAAGAACGAGGCCATAATATACTTTTGTGTGGATTCCATCGCATGTTGGAATCCCTAGGCATGATCATGCTGATCGCCTAGCAAAGTCAGCATGTGACAAACAAAGAGGTCAGTACAGTTTGTAATGTCGAAGAAACTAATTGTAAACTGTGTAATGAAGAATATAAGCGAACACTAGTACATTATATCTCAGAGTGCCATGTGTTACAGCCTTTCAGGCCACCTAGCATGAGGTACCGAGAACTATGTAACTACTTCATATCATCTGATGTCTTAGAAGATATACTTATGTTGTATCCTAAATTTGGAATGTAGTATCACATAACCGCATATCAAATGTATTAATGCTTTTCCACGCCCAAGCTATATGCCGGCGTGGCAGATGAGTGGGTAAAGGACTGTGCAATTGTTCCTTTCCTTAAACTGATAAAGTACCAATAACAATGTTATAGGCTAAAATTCAA
This sequence comes from Penaeus chinensis, assembly GCF_019202785.1. Classification (NCBI taxonomy): domain Eukaryota; kingdom Metazoa; phylum Arthropoda; class Malacostraca; order Decapoda; family Penaeidae; genus Penaeus; species Penaeus chinensis. The sequence continues at coordinate 499,765 of NC_061855.1, forward strand.
TGTAATACCACTATGTAATGTTATGACCATGAATTAAATGTACCACAGCTTGCCCACGCCTGTGCAGTTAGCCAGGGTGGTAAATAAAGGACTAAACTAAACTAACTTCCCCTTTATGGTGCTTTTATGATAATGATATATAGATAACTAGATAGATGGATAGATATACTGCAACGAAAAATTTAGTTCTTCGGAGAGAACCGCATCTCGTATACATTCTTACTTCTGGATTTTCATGCAGTCAGCCACTTTTAGTTCTGTTTTTAGTCCTTTTGAGTACCTACGTGCACCAGTTGAAGCCTTCGACTGGTGCCTCAGTACGATGTCGCTTCTGACGCCTCGGATTCCCGCGCCTCCGTCAGGCTTTTCAGAGGTCGATGCTTTCTTGTCCATAGGGATGAGTAAATGTCTGCGCGTGCGTGGGGCGTATACTTCTTTGTCTTTGACATCGATGACATGTCCTCTTCATTCAGCGTTTGCCTCACAATCTCTTGCGTAAAACTCCGAAGCTGCCTTCTTAGGTGTGCGGAACTGGGGCTTAGAAGATCATGATGACTGGATTGTAATCAGGAATCACAGTCGGATCGATTATCGACAATAATGGTAATGATAATGTTAATGATGATGGCGATGATGATGATGTTAATTATATTAATGTTAATGATAATAGTAATATTGATAATAATAATAATTGTCATGATAATGTTTATGCTCATAAAGGTTATGATAATAATGTTTATAATAATATAATGTTTACCATGATGGTGATGAAGATGATGATGACGATGACGATGACCATGATGATGATAACTACACGAATCACTGAACAGAACACTGCCAGATTACTAACTTTAACGAGGAAGATGGCGATAATGGTAGAACGGGAAAGCATGAGTGCAATTCCTTCTCCTCAGCACCATCTTCAGACCCCGGAGAGAGTCACGCTCGGAAGCACAAAAGGGAGTCAAGTTGTCTTCGAATTCTTATTTCGGAATTCACTCGGCCAGTCTTTGTTAACATTAGCATAATCCGTTTGATTACTATTGTTTCTCGTAATGTATGGCAGGTTAACGGGATTATGTTTAGGATTGTCATTTTTTACAATCATTTCCGAGATTTTCATCATTGTTCTTATAAGAGGCAGCTCTCCTCTTCCTCTTCTCTCTCTCCATCTCTCTTTCCCTCCCTCCCTCCCTCCCTCTTTCTCTTTCCCTGCCCCCCCCCCCCCTCTCTCTCTCTCTCTCTCTCTCTCTCTCTCTCTCTCTCTCTCTCCCTCCCTCCCTCTCTCCCTCTCTCCCTCTCTCCCTCCCTCCCTCTCTCCCTCTACCTCCCTCCCTCCCTCCCTCTCTCCCTCTCTCCCTCCCTCCCTCTCTCCCTCTACCTCCCTCCCTCCCTCCCTCTCTTCCTCTCTCCCTCTCTCCCGCTCTCCCTCCCTTTCTCCCTTCCTCCCTCCCTCCCTTCCTCCCTCCTTCCCGCCCCGAAAAATAGATTTTATTACAATATCTTTGCTTGTCTTGCAATGCCACTTGCAACGTTACCTATCACAGCCACCCATTCATTAACTTGCAACAGACTTTCCCTTTATTTCGTGGGAGCCCTCCATCTACATCATCTATGATAATTACTTCAAACCCTCCCTTTTAACTTCTTGTATAATCCATCAAACATATCGCATTTCCATAGTGTGTCTTACGGCGTCGTCCGAAATCTCCTCCACAGACTTGCTTATTGATGTCAGCTCTTTGTAAATTAGCATAATTTACGGAGATCTTTGATAACCATAACTCACGTGCTCTGCGCTAATGCCGCGGAGTGTCGGCAACGTGTTCTCGACCTGTTCTGCAGCGCAGTGGAGGTTAAACCCCGACGTTTGTATCTGAAGTTGCATTGGCTGATGTGGCTTAGGTACGTCGCCGGAGAAAGCACATTGCTGGCAGCTGAGAGGTTTGAATTTGCAATGAGTAAATCTACAGTGAAAGATTGGTAGATAGGGAGATGACGTTTCGACATTATATCTATCAGAGTCACGTAATCTGGTGGATATATAATATTCGTTGAGGTGACCGACCTTGCAAGTGGGACCCTTCATTTGCATGCATGGCTTCTATAATAGTGTATTTTGTTGTTACCTACAGATAAGCATGTTAAAGTAATGATGCTATTACTACTACTACTGCTGTTATTATTGGTCATGTTATTATTTATCGACATTGCAAATACGATGAACAAAATAGATGTTAATGATAACACCAATAACAGCGACAAAATAATGACAATGAAACCCTTTCGGGCTCATGGCGGCATTCCCGCTTGGTCGGAGCTGAACTTCAGGGAATCAATAAGTGCAATTTTTGTTCTGTTCTTGCGTGTAATGGAAAAAGTTCGTCAGCTGTGATGAGCTGATGAACAAACGGACTGGGGATTATTCTGCTGCAATGTTGCACGTGCACGATGACATTCTTTTGATGCCTGCCAGTTGCCACTTCAAGGGAGTAGATTCTAGCTGCTGGACAAAGTGGGTAGGACGAGCAACGCGCAGGTGGGAGGGCAAGATGCTTCTCTTAATTGTGTTCTGAAGATGGCTTTAAAAGGAAAAATACAGTTTACACAAAAATTGCATACTAAGGCCGGTTTGCATATCACCAGGTGGATGAATATAGATATGAATATAATACACGCATATACGCAGGCACACACACACACACACACACACACACACACACACACACACACACACACACACACACACACACACACACACACACACACTCATACTCACACTCACACACACACACACACACACTCACACTCACACTCACACTCACACTCACACTCACACACACACACACACACACACACACACACACTCATACTCACACACACACACACACACACACACTCACACACACACACACACACACACACACACACACACACTCACACTCACACTCACACTCACACACACACACACACACACACACACACACACACAAGCGACTTTCGTGGGAGGGAAACCGGGATTCCGGTCTCTGAATCCCGGCGCATCATCGTGAAAAAGTCCGTATAACAAAGCGGGTTTCGACTGCCCACAGCGTCTCAAGAAAAGAATCAAATCCAGGCGGACGAAAATCGAAACGAACTCATTTAAATAAACGAAATTTCTTATGATAATAGTAATAGTAATGATAATGGCAGTGATGGCAATAATAACAATAGTAATAGTAATAATAGTAATAGTGACAATAGTAATAATAGTAATTATAGTAATAGTGATAATAGTAATAATAATAATAATAGTAATAGTAATAATAGTAATTATAGTAATAGTAATAATAGAAATAGTAATAATAGTAATTATAGTAATAGTAATAACAGTAATGATAATGGTAATGATAATAAAAGTAATAGTAATAGTAATAATGATAATATTAATAACAACAGCAACAACAACAACAACAACAACAACGACAACAACAACAATTACAAGAAAAAGAATAAGAAAAACAAGCATTTGCGTGCGAGCCGAGCAGCCAACCGTGACCGCGGCCGGTTTGCATGCGGTGTAATATGGATGTCTTCGTTATCCATTTACGCTTTGTGTGTGTGTGTGTCCATGTGTGCCGGTGTTTATATGTGTACTTGTGTGTATTTATGTGTACCTGTGTGTACATGTATGTATATGTACGGTCAGAAAAAAGGTATGGGTGAGGTTAAAAAAAAAGGTTTTGGGTGAGAGTGAGGGAGGGTTAGAGGGAGAGGGCGAGGGAGAGGGAGAGGGAGAGGGAGAGGGAGAGGGAGAGGGAGAGGTAGAAAGAAAAGTTGGAGTGGGAAAGGGAGAACGAGAAGGGAAGAAGGAGAAGAGGCAAGAGAAAGGGAAAGAAAGAGTAAGAGGAAGAGAAAGAGTATATGTATATGTATATATGTATATAAATGTATATATATATATATATACATAGTTATATATATATACACATATATACACACACATACACTTATATGTGTGTATATATGTATATACATATGTATAGTCAGAAAAAAATATAATTACCTTTACCTGTGGTACTGAGGAGTCGAACGCTTCTTTCTGTTGACACCTGACTACGGTGCTAACTACCTTGCCTCGCTATTCCGCACCACTTCGTCGATTTTTCATATTAGTTTGTAAAGATATATTTTTCCCGACTGTTCGCATGTATTAATGCACGTGTCTGTGTATGTGCGTATGTGTGTATGCATGATTTATAGATTTATCGACATATTGATATATTCTCGATGACACCGTAAATGGAAACAAACTTGCATGCGGCCG
>NC_061855.1:509073-514073 GCF_019202785.1 Penaeus chinensis
AGATCAGGTGGCGATCACCCTTAAGTTTATCGCCAAGATGAACAAGGAAGGAGTTTATAATAAGCGAGTGGTTAATTTTTTAGAGGAAGAGATAGTAGGTTTCGAACCAGGAGAGAAGTGCATTGGTCTCCGGTCTAGTTGCGTCGTCTTCTCGGTTTCGTGTTGCTAGTGCTGGTATACCGAACACAGGAACCTGGTAAGCTTAAAGGGAAAGGCGCATACTTTTTCATTGATACGGGAAGTTGCGTCAGTCTCGTAAGTGAACGGGTATTAGAGGATTTTCAGCTCTCGTCTGAAGTATTGCCAGCCGATGTTTGTGTTAAAGGCGTAACAGGATCTCAGCTAGGTGTAGTTGGAACTACATATGTAACTTTGAGGTTTGGAAACATCAAATTTTCTCATCAGTTCGTCGTAGTGAAGGGTTACCATAGTTTCCCCAGTCACATGCTCCTTGGTCATGATTTTCTATATCGTTCTGGTATGATTTTGAAATTCAAGGTCAGATTTATAAGCTAAGTGAGCCGAGTTCCCTCTGAAAACACCCGGACCCCTTTCACCCTAGCATGCTTGTTTCCACTTGTAATTCAAGCAGCGACGCGTCTCGGCTGAATCATCCATCCTACATGACCACACGCTGGGACACATCACTCTCCTCCCCTCCTTCCCCTCCTCTGACTCCTCCCCCTACCTCCCCTGCCTCTTCTCCGCAACTACCTCGTTCCTCCCGTCTCTCCTCCACCTCCCTCACATTCCTTGACTTCTACAGTTCCTTCTAGGTCTCGTTCTTTTCGTCATGGAATTACTTCATTTCAGCGTGCTACAGGTACTTCGCGCACACATCTCGCTGCCACATCTCAAACATCATCCCGCTCATCAAAGCATAACATGTGGGTTGATAACGATAGTCTGGCGCACTTAGTGGCGCGGGAGTCTGTAGTAATTCCGCCTTTCCATGACGTTTTGGTAAATGTGACGGCCTCGTCAGGTAAATATGGCACATGTTTGGTCCTCCCTGAAAATTGTAGAGTAAAGGGGACATGTGTTCTTTGCTCTCTGTATACCTTGAGGGATGGGAGTGCACAAGTCCATGTGATGAATTTAACACCTGCCCCCTTGTCTATCGATAATGGTGTTAGGTTAATAGACTGTGAAGTTACAGATCTCCTGATAGCTGAATTTGAACTGCCAGCGTCAGTCTTCTCTGGCGCTGTTTCTTCCACGTCTCCCGATGCAGCTGACCCCCTGACCCATTCACTGCAGCATTAGCAAAGGCTTTGCAGGGACCATTCACATTTAGCGAGGGTAAGGAGATTTTAGGAAAGTTGTTAAATTTTACCGACCAAGGACCGTCCGTTAGGCAGAACGCATATGGTAGAACACTCTATTACTCTAGAGCCTGGGGCTAAGCCTGTGTATATTCCGGCATACAAGATCCCGCACAGCAGGCGTCAGATTCTAGAGCAGGAAGTGCGCGGTATGCTGCAACAACGGCTAATCCAACCATCGACTAGCACGTGGTCAGCGCCGATGCTGCTGGTGCCGAAGCGTCAGCATGGCTTTCGTCCCATCTGTGATTTTCGGCGTCTGAACAAGGTGACCGTTCCGTCACCTCTTCCTATCCCTAACCTTCGCCAGCTCTTGCAAGACATTGGTGGAGAGAGTAAGGTCTTCTCCTCGATTGATCTGGCGAAAGGTTTCCTTCAGGTCCCCCTGGCAGAAGAGAGCCGGCCATACACTGCATTCTCGACGTATGTGGGTCACTTTGAGTTCCTTGTGTCACCTATGGGTCTCAGGAACTCTCCTCTGACGTTTAGTCGTCTTATGGCTCTCGTCCTGCAGGGTTTATTTAATGATCAGGTGCTAGTCTATTTAGACGACATTTTGGTTTGTTCACCTTCGATCAAAGACCATGAGGCGCGGTTGCGCAGTGTCTTTCAGCGACTTTCGGAAGCGGGTTTGACAATTAATCCGGCCAAGTGCATGTTCTTCCAGTCGCGTTTAGATTTCCTCGGTCATTCAGTTAGTGCTGCAGGTATTGCCCCTAACGAGGCCAAGGTAAAATCCGTCAGTATGTTCCCCATTCCTTCTGATGTAACACAGGTAAAGTCGTTCCTGGGGTTAGCAAGTTTTTATAGACCGTTCATTAAGGATTATGGGAGGATCGCTGCACCGCTGACAAATCTCCTCAAGAAAGATGTCCCCTGGCGCTGGGGCGAGGAGCAGGTCAGCGCATTTTCAAGGTTAAAATATTGTTTATTGCACGCTCCCGTTCTTGCCTTTCCAAGGTTTGACCTCCCCTTCATTCTCCATTCAGACGCATCGAATGTTGGGCTAGGGGCTGTTTTAATGCAGGAATATGAAAGGAATCTGCATCCTATCGGGTTTGCTAGTAGAGTTCTCACCAGTGCAGAGAAGAATTACTGTCACTGATAGGGAAATGTTAGTGATTCTTTGGGCTCTTAAGTACTTCAGGGATATTGTACTGGGGTACAAGGTCATGGTTCACACAGACCACATGCCGCTCACGTCGCTTAATGGCAATGATCCTTATGGTCGTAGGGCACGTTACCAGGATATCCTGGGCGAATTCGATGTGACCTTTGTGTATATTCAGGGCTGCGCAAATGTCGCCGCCGACACGTTGTCACGCGCGCCAATCGAATCCTCGCAATCTTTGAGGCGGGACGACGCTGCCGATTCTCCCCCTTCATTTAGCTTACCTTCGTCAGCGGTTGTGAATAGTGCTTCACAGGTTCCTCCCTTGGAGCCACTATATAAAGATGAGGTATTTGCTGCTCAGCGTGCCGACGAAATCTATGGCCAGATCATTGAGGCCTTATCCAAGGGCACGGCAGTGTCGAAGTTTAAAGGGTTGCCGGTTAATGACACAGGACTATTATTTCGGAGATCCCAGCCAAAGCGAATTATGGGTCGCAGGCGGATCGTCCGACAAGCCTTGGTGGTGCCGGAAAGTTTACTGCCGCGTGTGTTGAGGTATGCTCACGAGTCCTGTGAGGCAGCGCATTGTGGTGTTCACAAGGCAGTGCTGTTGACCCGTAACCGATTCTATTTTCCGCGGTTAGCAGCGAGGGTAGGGGAACACGTCAAATCTTGCAAGACGTGTCCTTTGTACAAGGGTCACACAAGTGATCCTGCTCCTGTACTAAAGTTCGATATTCCAGATTTTCCTTGGCAAAAGGTGTCATGTGACACTTTGTCGGGGTTCACCACATCACGGTCTGCCAACAAACATCCTTGTGTTCGTGGACAATTTTTCTCACTATTGCGAGTTGGTGGCGGTTCCATCAAAAGCTGCTGTGCGTGTCACGAAAGCATTTCATGACGTAATTTGTTGCCGCCACGGCTGTCCACAATACCGGTACCGAGTTTGTAAACCGGGTGTTAGCCAGTCTGACACAGCAACTAAATGTGAAGCAGGTGAACGTTTTGCCGTTCCGTCTGCAGGCTAATGGTATCACAGAACGTTTAAATAGATCAATTCCCACCATTTTGCGTCAACTGGTGGACGACAGCAAGGACGATTGGGACGTTCTTCTCCCCACCGTCCAGTCGGCCACCAACTCTACCTATCACTCTTCCCTGGGCGATAACCCACACTTTCTTCTCACGAGGCAAGACAAGCGGTTGCCATACGAACTCCTGGAGATGAGGCTGCGTCCCCTCTATGCAGATAATTATGCTGATTATTTGGTTTCTCGGCAGAAGGGCGCGTTTCAGCAAGCAAAGGCGTTCCTGACCAGGTCACGTGACAGAATAATTGAGTACCAGCATAAGATTGCTCGCTGTTGGTTCATTGGTATTTAAGAAAGCTCATGCTCACGGTACTATTCGGCCTAAGCTTAGTCCGTTATTTGTGGGTCCCTACAGAGTTGTAGCAGTAAAGAACAACAAGGCAGAGTGCAAGGCTGTTGCTGATGGCTCTGTGCAGTGGTTCCATTTTGATGTCTTGAAGCTGGCTGATTAGTATTATCAGTGCCAGGAATCATAGGTGGTCCTCTCGCCGTCATTCTTGCTGAGACATATCATCTCAATACATTAGTCCTCGAGAGTCGGCGAGTTATTCAAGCTTATGTGTTATTCCGGTAGTGTTATGTTGACTATTGGTTATCTTGGTGATGCAGGGCCATTTACCTTGCTAGCTTAGTGCCTCATCAGCTGCAGGTGCATACGTTATCTGCATCGCTCATTTTTGATGATTATTATCATCCCTTTCATATAGGTTCTTTTGTAGCTGGCTCTTGTGTTATATTTTCCATGCAGAGTTTGCGAGTGGTGAGTGATATCTGGCTCTCCCTTCCAGGATGCTGTCGTCCATATTCTTTGTGGCACTCCTCGTGGGAGGAGTGCCGCATAATGTGAGGGACGCACCTGGGGCTATGATCGAGGACCTTGGGAAGGTCTATCCTATAACAAGCCATGTGGAGGCCCGGTTCTCGCTATTGCCACTACGCAACGCTTCGAAGCTCATGCAATACCACAGGGACCAGCTACTCTCTCATCGTGGAAATCTTACCATCGATCCTTCTCTTAACACACAACATTCGCATATTCGATCGCATTTTATCCTTGACAATTGCAGAGTTGAATTCTTTTGTAGTACCTCTCAAATCTACGGGTAGGACCCGGCGAAGATTATTCAATTTTGTTGGCAACATTGCGCATGGACTTTTCGGAGTTGTGGATGACGACACTCTTACATCCGAACTTAAGAATTATAGGGACAGCTTATCATCTGTAGTTCACAGTTTCGACTCGTCTGCTCATGCTGTCAACATGCTCGAGCATAATGTTCAGGAATTAGCCTCCGATTTTAATATTGTGCAAAATAAGGTCGGTCAGGTTGTAGGTACAGTGAACAAAGTGTCTCATCTTACCTCTTTAACCTTAACTGTATTTTCATACTAGAGCACGGTGAACAAGATTATACAGCGAGTGACTAGTTTGGCATTGGCCCTCATTCGTGCGGCGCACGGAGAGGT
>NC_061855.1:519073-521573 GCF_019202785.1 Penaeus chinensis
TGGTTGGTGGCGTGGGCACGCCACGACCGCTGGTCGGCTTGGGTTAGTGTGGGTACCTCGTACCTCATTTGAACCACACGTTGACAAAATACACAGGAAAGTAGTGAGTACCATGTTATATCTTAATCACATACGAAATCAGATCACTACTGAAACTAGAATCTTGGTTGTACAAACTCTAGCTCTAAGCATAATTAACTATTGTTCAAACATTTGGGGTTCGACTAACAAAACACAGATGCAAAAAGCGCAAAAATTACAACATTTTGCTGCCAGAGTAGCACTAGGTAATATGAGTAAACTTGATCACATCACACCACATTTCAAAAAATTAAAATGGTTAAAAGTTCACTCTAAATGCAGCTATGACAAATGTTATTTATTTACAAACTTATTCATGGGAATTATCCGAATTGGTAATGGCCTTGCAAACCGTAGGGAACACATCAGGTGTCCAGACACGCCAAGTAAATTCCCTTTTTGTCAAGAGATCGAATACCAATACAGGGGCACGACAAATGGAAATACGTGGACCCAAGTTATGGAACATGCTACCAGATAATTTAAGAGGCATTAACAACTTCTGTAATTTTAAAATAAAATTAAAAGAACATTTCTTAAATACTCAAATGTAAATATATATATATTTATGTTAAGAATAACCATTGTAATTTAATGGAATAAAATGTTTTGACTTTGACTTTGACTCTCTCTCTCTCTCGCTCTCCCTCTCTCTCTCTCTCTCTCTCTATCTCTCTCTCTCTCTCTCTCGCTCTCGCTCTTTCTCCTCCTCCCTCCCACCTTCCCCTCCCTCCCTCCCTCCCTCCCTCCTTCCCCTCCCTCCCTCCCTCTTTCCACTCATTTAGATCACTCCCTCTTTCCCTTCTCCCTCTCCCTCTAATTTTCATCCTTTTCATCGTTTTCCTTCTCTCTCTCTCTCTCTCTCTCTCTCTCCCCTCCTTCCGCTTCTCCCCCTTCCTTCTGTTCCCCTCGTCCTAGAAATCCTAATAATGATTTCCACAGATCCCCCCCCCCCCTCCTCCTCCCAACCGAGTTAATCTGTTTCCCTATTACCTTGACATCAAAGAGAGGTCAAACCGCCCCCACCCCCCAGCTGACTTGTTCGCCGCGAGGTCACGAGGTCAGCGGCGGGCGAGGGGCAGCGGCTAATGACGTGATTCGTCTCAGCTGCAAAACACGGGGAAACCTCGTCGTTGTATTTATGAAAAATATTTCTTCATTTTTTTCTGTTCTGTATTTTATTCTTTTCTCGCTTTTCTTTTTTCTAATTTCTTCACCTTCCTGGTTATTATTACTGTTGTCATTTGTATTAGTACTAGCATTAGCATTAGCATTGGTATTAGTACTAGTACATGTATGTGTAAGTATTATTATTATTATTATTAAGATTATTGTTGTTGTTGTTGTTATCATTATCATCAATGTCGTCATAGGCACCATTGTACTTTATCGTTATTGTTATCATTATCATTATTAGTACTGTTACTCTTGCAGGTACTGCAATTATCATAATCACTATAAATCACTATGTGTACACGTTACTGTGTTTGTGTTTGTGTCACTATCATCATCAATTATATCTTTATTATAATCTTCCTGTTTCTTCTTCTTCTTTTTCTCTTCTTCCTCCTCCTATTCCTCCTCCTCCTCCTCCTCCTCCTCTTCCACTTCCTCTTCCTCTTCCTTCTCCTTCCCCTCCTCTTTCCCCTCCTCTTCCTCTTTCTCCTCCTCCTTCCCCTCCTCCTCCTCCTCCTCCTCTTCCTCCTCCTCCCCCTCCTCGTTCTCCTCCTTTTCCTCCTCCTCTTTCCTCTTTCTCCTTCTCCCTCTCCTCTTCCTCCTCCTTCTCCTCCTCCTCTTACTCCTCCTCCTTCTCCTTCTCCTCCCCTCCTCCTTTTCCTCCTCCTTCTCCTCCCCCTCCTCTTCCTCCTCTTCCTCCTCCTCCACCTCCTCCTCTTCCTCCTCCTCCTCCTCCTCCTCCTCCTCCTCTTCCTCTTTCTCCTTCTCCTTCTCCTCCTCCTCCTCCCCATCCTCTTTCTCCTCCTCCTTCTCCTCCTCCTCCTTCTCCTTCTCCTTCTCCTTCTCCTTCTACTTCTTCACCTCCTCCTCCTCCTCCTCCTCTTCCTCTTCCTTCTCCTCCTCTTCCTCCTCCTTCTCCTCTTCCTCCTCCTCTCCTCCTTCTCCTCCTAATCCTCCTCTTCCTCTTCATCCTTCTCCCCTTCCTCCTTTTCCTTCTCCCCATCCTCCCCCTTCTCCTCCTCTTCCTCCTCTCTCTCCTCTTTCTCCTCCTCTTCCTCCTCCTTTTCCTCTTTCTCCTCCTCTTCCTACTCCTCCTCTTACTCCTCCTTCTCCTCCTCCTCTTACTCCTCCTTCTCCTCCTCCTCTTCCTCCTCCTCTCTCTCTCCTCCTCCTCCGCATCCTCTTTTTCCTCCTCCTTCTACTTCTTCTTCTCCTCCTCCTCTTCCTCCTCCTCCTTCTCCTC
>NC_061855.1:526573-531573 GCF_019202785.1 Penaeus chinensis
GTGAGAGAGAGAGAGAGAGCGAGAGAGAGAGAGAGAGACAGAGAGAGAGACAGAGAGAGAGAGACAGAGAGAGAGAGTGAGTGAGTGAGTGCGTGAGTGAGTGAGAGAGAAAGTGAAAGAGAGAGAGAAAGTGAGAGAAAGAAAGAGAGAGAAAGTGAGAGAAAGTGAGAGAGAGAGAAAGTGTGAGAGAGAGAAAAAGTGAGAGAGAGAAAGTGAGAGAGAGAGAGAGAGAGAGAGAGAGAGAGAGAGAGAGAGAGAGAGAGAAATAGAGATAGAGAGAAATAGAGAGAGAGAGAGAGAGAGAAAGAGAAAGAGAAAGAGAGAAAGAGAGAAAGAGAGAAAAAGAGAGAAATAGAGAGAGAGAGAGAGAGAGAGAGAGAGAGAGAGAGAGAGAGAGAGAGAGAGAGAGAGAGAGAGAGAGAGAGAGAGAGAGAGATAGCGTACGCATAGCCACAGACTCCCTGTTGCTCTGTATTTCTTCAATATTTCACGAGGTTCAAGGTTTTCTACACACTTTATTTTTTACTCACTTATGATTAAGTTATCCATGATCCCTGGGGTGGACCTACAGCCTTTGGTAACAGATTAACACTGAAGAAATGACGAATTAACTTTCCCCCTCCCGCTGCCCAAGCAGGTGTAAGCGGTACTCTTTGTTTACATTAGCGCCACTCTCCCTCTCTCAAACAAGCGTAGCACCTAACTCTCGCTCTGCATGTATAACTACGCCCCTACTGATTCTTTATAGCCTGACTATAAAGCGTTGCTGGGCGCCTTATTCATGTATGGCTGCTGTCTTTGTTTATCAATAAAGACCCTTTTTCTTCTTACTTCCCACTTTTCGTTAGAGACCTGAGCAGTCAATATCCACAAACCTTCGAGGCTTTGCACGTAGATATACTGGCAGTGTTCTTGAGACGGGAAGTCACTTTCGGTTTTCTGAAAACCAAATGTTAGGCGTAGGCTCTTCCCTGAACAAGGGCGTCTCATGTCAACCCCGAGACCCGACCAGCAAGAAACTGTAAAATCTCGGGGTCATGTGAGTACAAGAGACATAGGTAGGATATCGTACACATATATGAATATATAGTTTTTATAAATACATATAATTTTATCAGTATTGTATTGGTGCTACACTTATTTTTTGTACTATTATGATGATTTTTTAAGGGTTGTGTGATAGTTTGAGTGACTGACGAACACACTTTTAACGTATTATTTATCTTATACCGTACTATTTACCTATATATATATATATATATATATATATATATATATTCTTTTAATTATATTCCTCTAAGTATACGCAATAGTTTGAGTGACTGAGACTGTGACAAACACACTTTTAACGTATTATTTATCTTATACCGTATTATTTATCCATATATATTGCATTCTTTTAATTATATTCCTCTAAGTATACGCAATTTTAATCAACATTTAGGCACATACACTTTTAAGGACAATTCATTTAGCTGTGATTGCGCATTCTATGTGCGGGAGAGTGTGACTAAGTCTGAAGTGACATTATGTCAGAATCGAGACGACACGCTCGTATTGCTCGTCCTCAAGGACTGTCTGGATACGTACCACGAGTGGTGCTGTGTCTGTGGCTAATCGACCATCAGTAAGCCGTCAGTCAAGTGCTCAGATCCAGAGTGTCACAATATCTGCCACAGTACATGTCTTGACAACAACCAGGTGTTCGACTGCTCTGATACCCAAAACCTGCGGTTTACTCTAGGTATCAAAACGGTAGTCCTCTGCATTGAGGACCAACCAACCTCTGAGGAAGACAGTGGGGAAAATAACAGCGGGGAGAACTTCTCCAGATTGAACCTCGAGAGCTCGTAAAAACAATCTTGCAACTCAGAGCAGATTTAGCCAAAAAGACTTTCTTGCTAAAGTTCCTTAGTAACCCAGCTCAGGAGTTAGCACGTGAACGGGACGCTGCTATTTCCATTGTCAACTTTTACGACAGCCTTATTGCTGCAACTTCTATCACTGCAGTTAAACTTAAAACTATAGCATGTACAGCCATACCCGACAAAATTGACAAGGCTACTGGTTACCAACACCAGTCACACCCACAGTCAACCTCATCTCAACATCTGCAACAGCCACATCAGTTGTCATTGTCTCAGCCTGACAATCGAAACAGCCAGCCGCCAACATAAACTCAGCCTCGACAGGAACTGACTGATCAGGCCTGGCTGAACCAAGCACAGGTTCGCACACAACATAAACATAGGCCCCATAACCCCCAGACAACCACTCATAATCGACAGCAGAGATCTAACAGGCAGACTCTTTACTGCCAGTATTGCAAAATCAAGGGTCACTCCGAAAATAATTGCCGTAAGATTAAGGAATGTGAATATTGTCATCGTAGAGGACATCGAACATCTGAGTGTCGTATGAAGAGAAAAGACAAGAACACCTATTCCAGTGCATTGCTGCAGAACAGCGTCAAAGTAATGCTATCTTGGTGCAAGAAATACAGAAGCACTTGCAGCCATACACTCCACACATTTCACATCGTTCTTTGCAAGCCAACGGCTGGCCAATATCAGCCATTCAGCCACCCAAACAACAAACCACTAACTCTCTACAAGGTCCCTGGTACTATGCCTCGCAACCACAGAGGGATGGCCCACCTGTGCATCCTCTCCGCTAATGTTAGAGGCTTCCAAACGAACTTGGGAGACCTCACACATAGCCACATAATCCCACATCAACCTGACATAATTGCTGCTGTGGAAACTTTCTTGAACTCTACAGTACCTGAGAATTTTTGGAGGGTTAGTGGTTATTCCAAGTGACACAGACGTGACAGAATGCATGATATGTTTGGAGGCATCGCTGTCTGCTTTCGAAGAACACTCCATGTACACTAACTTGAGATTGATGTAGCAGATCATCTTGAACTCCTGTTTTTTTTTCTTCAAAATCTGGACAGACACACAAGATGCTGTCCTTCTCTGTGTCTGCTACAGACCCCAGTGGCAAGGTTCTGAACCACTTGTTTATCTTCAAGCCAACCTGGACAAAATTCTCCATGCATACTCTTGCAAAAATATTATAATACTAGGAGATCTGAATCAACACTTGTTTGAAAGATCATTTGAAGAGCTCCTCACTACATTCGGGCTCAAAAATCATGTTCATTTCCCAACCCACATATCAGGCTCACAAATCATGTTCATTTCCCAACCCACATATCAGGCTCACCCCTTGACCCTGTGATTACTGATCTAGCTGAATCAGACGTCAGTTGTACTTCCCTGGGCACAGTTGGCTCTTCCGATCACTTTGCAGTATTAAGCAAGATCAGCCTAAAAGCTGCGCGGGAGGAAACTTTGTCCCGTACACTCTTGCAATGGGAAAGGGCAGACTGGCAAGGCATGTGTGATGCATTATCATGCTATGGCTTGCAGGAGAATGAAAGCTGTCTAAACATAGGCAATTAATCGATGGAAGGAGAACCAAAGGTTAAAACTCTCTAGTCGTTCAGTGGGAAGTAAAGCCTGGTGGAGCTGCATCAAACAACAACAAGGATATTCCCCTGACGATTCCATCCCCCTCTCAACAAGCCTGATGGATCAGTTGCAACCTCCAGCAGAGAGAAGGCTGAACTTCTGGCTCCGCTCTTCTCCGAAAAGATGAGAGTCCATGACCCTGACCGATCTTCTCCTAGTCTGCCTCTCGTGACTCAGTCGAAGCTGAGCTCTTTCGTGATCACTGAAGCAGAAGTCAGGCAGCATCTAAATAAGGTTGATGTCCATAAGGCCATAGGACCCGATAAAGTCAGTCCTCACACACTTCACAGATGTGCTAGGCAGCTGGCTGCTCCTCTTGCCTCACTTTTCCAAACATGCCTGAGGTACAGTAAATGGCCTACTATTTGGAAGAAAGCAAACATTGTGGCAATACACAAAAAGAAGAGAAAATCAGACCCAAATAACTATCGCCCAATTTCACTTCTTTCCTCCATAGGCAAAATATTTGAAAAAATTCTAGCAAACAAACTGACTCATTATTTTGATAAAAAACATCTACTCAGTACAAGACAATTTGGCTTCAGGTCACAGAGATCTTCAGACCTACTTCTGCACCTAACTACAATATAGCCCCAAGTTCTTGATACTCGCAAAGACACCTTCGTTGTTGCACTCGATATAGCAGGAGCATTTGATAGCGTGTGGCACAAGGGCCTTGCATCGAAGCTGAAGAGCTTTGGAATTGACGGCAATCTACTAATGCTACTCGAGGACTACCTCCAAGAAAGAACGTTGAGAGTTGTCGTTAATAGTCACACATCCAGTGAATTCCCCATTCAAGCCAGTGTACCTCAAGGCAGAGTAATTGGACCACTTCTGTGGAACGTTTACTTTAATAATATCCTGAAGCTTATGCTTACGCTGACGACTGCACTATCAACTGCCTCTGCACGCGCAGAGACAGTTAGACACATAAATGACACACTTGACTATATAATGTATTGAAGTAAAAAGTGGCAGGTTACTCTGGCACCAGATAAAACCCAAGCAATGATTATATCTAGACGTCAGATACCGGACAACGCCCTTGCACCCATCATAAAGTTAAATAACAATCCCATCAGTATTAGCAAGGATATCAACATTCTTGGAGTGCAGATTGATAATCACTTAACCTTCACCAGTCACGTCAAAGAGTTAGCAAAGAACGCAGCAAGTAAGTTGGCCTACATACCATAAAGTTAAATAACAATCCCATCAGTATTAGCAAGGATATCAACATTCTTGGAGTGCAGATTGATAATCACTTAACCTTCACCAGTCACGTCAAAGAGTTAGCAAACAACGCAGCAAGAAAGGTGGCCTGCATACGACGCATCGCTCCTCTGCTAGACAGCAAAGGATGCGCAGTCCTTTACAACTCCCAAGTCCGCTCTTTGATGGAGTATTCGCCGCTCGCCTGGCTGTCCTGCCCGCCAACTCATCTTGCCCTCCTGGACA
>NC_061855.1:539073-549073 GCF_019202785.1 Penaeus chinensis
GGAGGAAGGAAGGGAAGGAGGAATGATGAAAGGAAGGGAGGAAGGAAGGGAAGGAGGAATGATGAAAGGAAGGGAGGAAGGAAGGGAAGGAGGAATGAAGAAAGGAAGGGAGGAAGGAAGGGAAGGAGGAATGATGAAAGGAAGGGAGGAAGGAAGGGAAGGAGGAATGATGAAGGAAGGGAGGAAGGAAGGGAAGGAGGAATGAATGAAGGAAGGGAGGAGAAGGGAAGGAGGAATGATGAAAGGAAGGGAGGAAGGAAGGGAAGGAGGAATGAATGAAGGAAGGGAGGAAGGAAGGGAAGGAGGAATGATGAAAGGAAGGGAGGAAGGAAGGGAAGGAGGAATGATGAAGGAGGGAGGAAGGAAGGGAAGGAGGAATGATGAAGGAAGGGAGGAAGGGAAGAGGAATGAATGAAGGAAGGGAGGAAGGAAGGGAAGGAGGAATGATGAAAGGAAGGGAGGAAGGAAGGGAAGGAGGAATGAATGAAGGAAGGGAGGAAGGAAGGGAAGGAGGAATGATGAAAGGAAGGGAGGGAGGAAGGGAAGGAGGAATGATGAAAGGAAGGGAGGAAGGAAGGGAAGGAGGAATGAATGAAGGAAGGGAGGAAGGAAGGGAAGGAGGAATGATGAAAGGAAGGGAGGAAGGAAGGGAAGGAGGAATGAATGAAGGAAGGGAGGAAGGAAGGGAAGGAGGAATGATGAAAGGAAGGGAGGAAGGAAGGGAAGGAGGAATGAATGAAGGAAGGGAGGAAGGAAGGGAAGGAGGAATGATGAAAGGAAGGGAGGGAGGAAGGGAAGGAGGAATGATGAAAGGAAGGGAGGAAGGAAGGGAAGGAGGAATGAATGAAGGAAGGGAGGAAGGAAGGGAAGGAGGAATGATGAAAGGAAGGGAGGAAGGAAGGGAAGGAGGAATGAATGAAGGAAGGGAGGAAGGAAGGGAAGGAGGAATGATGAAAGGAAGGGAGGAAGGAAGGGAAGGAGGAATGATGAAAGGAAGGGAGGGAGGAAGGGAAGGAGGAATGATGAAAGGAAGGGAGGAAGGAAGGGAAGGAGGAATGAATGAAGGAAGGGAGGAAGGAAGGGAAGGAGGAATGATGAAAGGAAGGGAGGAAGGAAGGGAAGGAGGAATGAATGAAGGAAGGGAGGAAGGAAGGGAAGGAGGAATGATGAAAGGAAGGGAGGAAG
This sequence comes from Penaeus chinensis, assembly GCF_019202785.1. Lineage (NCBI taxonomy): Eukaryota > Metazoa > Arthropoda > Malacostraca > Decapoda > Penaeidae > Penaeus > Penaeus chinensis. The sequence continues at coordinate 540,259 of NC_061855.1, forward strand.
GAAGGGAAGGAGGAATGAATGAAGGAAGGGAGGAAGGAAGGGAAGGAGGAATGATGAAAGGAAGGGAGGGAGGAGGAAAAGAAGGAAAAAGGGAAGAAGGAAAGAAGGAAGGGAGGGAAGGAGGAAGGAAGGTAAAGAGGGAAAGAGAAAGAAAGAAACAGGAAGTTGGCACTACCCCTTGCACCTCGTCCCGGCGTCGAATGTAATGCTTTGCAATTGCTGATTCCGCCGCTGAAGCGACCGACCAACAAAATAATTACTCTGTATTAAAATGTTCTCTCACTTCTCAGCCAGACTCTTGCACCATCTTCCCTGACGATTAGGAGAACTGGCACCAGGGTCGGCACTAATTCTGGCCCTGTAGTGAAATCATTCACTCAAGGTACCTTAAAGGTTAGTAAAGCCCCTAGATTCATGATATTTAACGTCATCCTTGCCTATTTATTTTTCGTATTTTTTTCTAAAGTTCTCTTTTTCATGAGTGTTTGATAAATCGAATCGAATCTATTTCAATTTACTCAAGTCAGCCCAAAATTCGGCAGCGCCCCTCGATCCGCGCGGCGCCTCGCATATATCCTCCTTATATTTTTTTTTAATTTATTTTTAGAAAGAGGAGAATCTTAAAATGTTAATGTTCAATGATTGTTTTATTTTCCATGTATGGTTTTATATCTAGTCTTTCATTTTATTTTACGCCTTTAACATTTTTGTTTTCTTATGTATTACTTTGTAATTTTATTGGTTTGATTTATATTTTAACTTTACACGACCCAGTTCAGCAAAGTGACTTTTGTTATATATTCAACTTGCATCCGGGGAATCGCGATAAAACGGCATGTGACCGGCCGTGCGTTTGCAGAGACGTGCGGATTTATTGGTGTACGCTTGGTGGCGAAAGGAAAGTTTGCGGAGCGGGCAAAACCGTCGAAATTGAAGAATCGAAGTTTAGGAAAGGAATCACAAATGGAGGGTCATAGACGGCCACTCGGTGTTTTGAGGGAAACAAGAATAGTTTGCTGACCGAACTGACTCACGTGGCACGGAAACTGTGCAGACAATCGTAAAAGAAGAAATTCACGAATGGTCAACAATACTGAGCGACTGCTGGAAGGCATGACTCCCTTCAAGAGAGATATAAACATCTTCCAGTAATCCTCAAATATAATTTTGTGGACCCCGACACCGTTGCCCACACACACGCGGAGCGAAGCTGGAAGACACCGTGAGGTCCGGAGGAGGTCGTGCCATGTTGAGGCCGAGCAGCTTCAGCCAACCAGCGGACGCGCCCTTTCCTCTTGGCGGCGGTGCAGCTCTTGCCCCCAGGCCTAGGATGGGAAAGTCGTGGCGTCCAGGGGGTTAACCATGAGTGAATTGTGTCGGAGTCTGGGGGAACGAGTCCCCGGTGGGTAAATGCCTCTGGGGTAGGGCGTCGGGCCGGGGCTTCAGATTGGTGATTGGGAGATGGGTAAGGCTGCTTCGGGGAAACGTATTGTATACGTATCCTGTGGATTCATCGCTGGGTGATGTGCTTTTGCTTAGATTAAGTTAAGGAAGTTTATTTACCACCCTGGCTATCTGTTCAGGCGTGGGCAATCATGATTACAGTTTTACATACATCTAACACAGTACAGTAGTCTGTGACTACTGTAATTGTACATGGTAATAGAGAAATATGCCATACATCATACAAAAATAATACGTTGTATGCTTTTGTCACTGTGTTTACATAACACAGTGTTTTTGTTTACGGCAGTTTTACATCGTAAATTTAGGATATAATATGAGTATATCTTCCAATGTATCAGATGAAATGAAATATTCACATAGTTCTTTATACCTCATGTTAGGTGGTCTGAAAGGATGTATCACATGACATTCCGAGATATAATGCTCAAGCGTTCGCTTGTTTTCTTCGTTACACAGTCTACATTTAGTTTCATCTGCACTTCTTGCACCGTGCAGTTGCCAATACATTTTGTAACCTAAACGTATTCTGGCAATAACCACGTCACATTGTCTGGTTCAACTTCGGTGCCACCCATAGGAAAGCTTGCTATCTCTATACTGATCGTTGTGCCTAATGGTACAGCTTTCAGGCCTTTGAGTGTTCGTCAGATCTACTAGTTCTTCCTTATGAGAACTTTTCAATATATGTGCAACCCCAGCAAGAGGCATCCTAAGAGCTATGTTTACAGTATCTTTGCTGCAGGTTTCCTTCGCCAATTTGTCTACGTGGTCGTGTTTGCTTATGCCAACATGAGATGGTATCCATACAAATTGAATGTTGAAATTGCGCTCTGTTGCACAAGATACGTTACGCTTAATGCAACTCACAATTTCCTCATCGCCACCTGCTTTGAAAAAATTTGGTGTCCGAAGAGCACTCTGAGTCACAGAAAACTACTCCAGAGCCCCGAGACATTACGAATTCCGTTGCAAGGAGTATACCTGCCAGCTCCATTTGTGTAGTGCTGGCCCAGTTTTGCACTCTCATATTAACTTGATGTTTTAGTAAGCCCTTTTTGTATACAGTACAAGCACAACCAGCTTTGTATCCAGACTGTACAGATCCGTCAACGTAACACTCGTATACATCATCGCCCATAGACTCTGTGTTCCTTTACCGTTGCTAATGCAATTTGTTTTAACACGCAGTTAGGTGCACTGTTTTTTTGGTTTGTTTTTATTTGTGAGTGGTAGACACGTAAGGTGCACGATCGATTTTGAATTTTCCCAAGGTGGAATGGATCGACCCTGTGGTATTTTACTAATTTGGACATTGAGCTTCGTAATGTTCATGGAGATTTTCTGTATTAGAGGGCGCGCGTGTGTGTGATTAGTCACGTCTGCTTGCGTGATTTTATGCTGCATTTGTTTTTGGAAGTCTGAAAGATAGAAGGGTTCCCTCAGAGCTTTGACCCCAAATATAGTGGAAATAAATATTATTCTATCAGATATGGAAGGTAGGTTAAGTTCTGACCTCATGTTCACTATCCTTGCTGTTCTCGGGGCGCCGAGGATAATCCTCATGGCTTCATTTTGCACTACCTCCAAGCTATTTATTTCTGATTCCCTACACTGCAACAAGTGCAGTGCATGGTAGTCTACAACTGATCTTATAAAAGCGTGATTGAAATCTGGCGTGTTTCTCAATAGACTTTACCCCGTGTAGGCGGACCGAGTCGTTGAATTTATGGCATTGATTCAAGCGGATTTTTTTTTGTACAGAACTGTTTTCTTTCCTAATTGAAGAAATCTAGAGGCAATTCTGAACAGCTTAAATACCGAGATGTTACAATACTTCTTCAAATAACGTCAAGCCACTTAAATAACGTCAAGAAACTTAAATGACCGCGGCTCCTCCAATTCGTCTTTGCCTTCGTATTCACACAGATGTCTTTCCCTCGTTGCCTTCATCGGAAATGCAAACATGGCTGTAATGTACTAGCATGGGGGCTCGTCAAGCATATCATCCTTTTCAGGTGGCTTTGTCTAAGGAATTCCTTCAAGTAAAAATCATTGTCCAAACATCTTGGAAATAAATAAATATGAATAACACACACATCCATCCTTCCTCCCTTCCTTCCCTCCTTCCTCCCTCCCTTCCTTCCTTCCTTCCTTCCTTTATCCATCCATCTATCTACATATATACATATATATAGGGTGTCAATCAAAACCGTTGATAAGAACACTCAATGCTGAAATTGTGGGACAATGACAACACCCCCCCCCCCTTCACACACACACACAGTGTTGTGGCAAAAAGGGCAGAAATGAGTTAACGATTAGGATAAAATGTGCTAGTTGTCAAAGTTCGAGCGCTACAGGATAGTGCGGAAGTGAAAAGGGTAAAGGTGGAAGAGCAAATGAAGTATGGCGGGGGTTTGCGAAAGGAAAAGGGGTTACGGGAGTAGGGCGATTAGCTCAAGAGTATCACTGTATGAGGAAAACTGCAAAAGAGCCTTTATGACAGTCAACAGGTAATGTGGGTAGAACTGGCGGTTGGAGAAGTAGAAGAATCCAGCGAATGAGATGAGGAAACAGGGGAAGCTGCGGAAGCATCAGGAAGAATGTCAGGAGGAGAAGGATCCGGAGAAGGGTGGGAGTAGTAAGGATTATGGGGAAGAGGGAATGGCGGGGCACATGAAGAAGATGGGTGTTTGGGGGGAGAGTGGGAGGAAGAGGGATAGGGGGAACTTGAAGAGGAGGAATATTGGTAAATGGTTTGAATGTAGAGAGAACAGGGATAGAGAGACTGGAGGTTGGATGAGGAGCGTAGTGTTCTCTTGGGTCATGGTTAGAAAGTTTTGGATGTCTTCAAGAGTTTCTGGAGGAGTGTTGAGTGAGGAGGTCTGAGAAACAAAGATTTTCTTGTGAGGATAAGAGCGGATACATGTCTGGGAAGCAGAGAAAGAGGTGGGTGTAGGACAGGATGTGGTAGAAGATGGGGTGAAACGTTTAGATTGTCTATTGCGATGGGTAGAGTGAGGAGGAGGGGTTGGCATCGGGGAAGTGGTAGAGATTAGAGTATCTGGATTTAGATTGGAAAAGAAATTTGATTGGGGGAGAGAAGCAGTAGAGGTAAGATGGTTTGGGGGTAGAGGGAAGAGATACTGGGTCAGATACTGAGACATCTTGAGATGGGAGGGGAGTGGAACGAAGGAGAACTTTGGAATAGGTAGAGAGAGAAAAACCTTGCGTGCGTGTTTCCTGTCTGGCCTCAGGTAGAGTGAGGCCCAGTTCAAATCTGAGAACTACCAAAAAAATCGAGCTTGTAGGCAGGATAGCTAAAAATTTATTACGGGAGCCACCGCAATCGGCACATGTGCATGACTGAGCAGAACAATTTGAACAGTAATGACCAGGTTGGGCACATAGAGGGCAGCGGACTGTAGAGCGACAGTGTTTGACATGGTAGTCAAAACGCCGACATTTCAGACATTGACGGGAAGGGGTCGATATGGTCGGACAGGGCAGGACACCGCCAATTTAAACTTCAAGTGAAAGCTAATATTGGCAATAGTGGTATAGGATTTCCTCTGGGAGGAATAGTGTAGCACTGTATTACCACTGAATCACAGTCAGTGAGGCTAGCAGGTCGTTTTCAGTGTGACAAGGCCTTGTCGTAAACAGGACAATCAGTCGGGGAGACGGAAACAGTTCCGGTACAAGTATTAAGGGAGGAGTGAGGTTGGGCAGGAATAAGTTTGCCAGTGAGGTCAGTCTGGGTAGACAGCGCACGATCTTGGGACTCAGATATAACAGAGACAAGGCGTGATCGATCGGAACTTTTGTTTTTGGGAGACGTTATTGGAAGAGAAGGGTACTGTTAGAGTAAGGGGCAGTAGGGGAATCACAAAGAATCGATCTCACTTGACTGGGCCAAACAGAGTACTCAAAAGGTTTCAAGAGATGGAAGCAGTAGAGGGACGAGAATGGGAGGAAGAATGGGTGGTATAGTAATAAGGGGAAGGGGGTAGACAATGCAGACTGCAGTAGGAGATGGAGTGGAGGATGTTGGGAGAGAGGACGGGTTGTATTCTAAAGGTTGAGTAATGACCTGGATGGATGATTCAGAATGAACAGAGTTGACAGAAAACATCGAGGAGAAGGTATTAGTATCAGTGGTCGGAGCCATGGTCACAGGAGAGGCAAGGGTGGGAAACCAGAGAAATCAAATTTAAATAGGCTAGTTGATGAAGGGGCAAGCCTTAATGACCCTAATAAGGCTAAAAAAAAAAAAAAAAAATCCTCATTATTGTCCCTGGTGACCTAAAATAAAGAGAAGAAACGATCTACTCCCCACGGTCCGCATGCGGGGGCTGGGCGATTAACCAAGGGAATGAGTGCCCATGGCTCCCGGAGGCCGTTCAGGACTCACACAAAGCCAGCCCTTCGAACTCTCAATGTCACGGCTCTCACACCTTAGGAGGTAGACGGAAGGGGATGAAGGAGAGAAGAAAAAGGAAAGGGGGAGAAGAAAAGACCTTGCAGAATTAGTTGAGGCGAGGGCGAGGTCCAAGGCAGGGATTCAGGGAACAAGGGGGTTTTAATTATCCCCGTGTGGGGATTGTATCATACCCCTTAGGCTTCCTAAGGGGTATGATACAACCCCCCCACGCGGGGGATAAGCCCGGACAAGCGAAGGAACTTTCGGGTGAATGAATATGTAGGTAGCCATCCTGACATCGATACAGAACAACCTACGATCACCTGTAGTTTATTATCCTATTAAATTACTGTGGATGCATTTATCTTCACTTTCTGTACATACGTCGTGTTCGTGTTTACCATCCGTGTTTACCAGAGGATGGGGGATTTCAAAATAGAAAATTCATGCGTATTACGTATATAAAAGTCGATAAAAGGATAAATATAGATAGAGTAATAAACCAATCTGGAAAGAAGCAGGAACCAAGTGCGCCATTCTTTATAATCATTAATTTGGATTTCGATAAATCTATTGAACTGGGCATATTACGATGGGGGAATAGTACAGAATAGTGATAACTAGCCTTTGTATTGTTTTACTGGAGAGAGAGAGAGAGAGAGAGAGGGAGAGAGAGAGAGAGAGAGAGAGAGAGAGAGAGAGAGAGAGAGAGAGAGAGAGAGAGAGAGAGAGAGAGAGAGAGAGAGAGAGAGAGAGAGAGAGAGAGAGAGAGAAAGGGGGGGGGGGGGGCAGGTAGGCAGTGTGTGCGAGAAAGGAGGGAAATGCTGTCGACGACTCGCCATAAATATTCCTCGGCCATTTGGTCTTCCGTTTTTTCCCATTAGAGGCGAGGGTTATTTGTTTTTGCAGGTGAATGCATAAAAGACACATCCATGGTAGTAATAATAACGTTTGTCACATATGAACGTTCTGTTTGGCCCTTTCCATCACTTGACTATATATGTATATATATATATATATATTTTTTTTTTTTTTAGAAGACTTTTTTAGCATTTTATCACCACTATTACCTTTTGAATACTATTTTTTTTTTTACATTTAATTATATTTATTATTTGTTTTCGTTACTTGGAGTGAATAAATTTGTCTCGCACATTCAAAAGCATCTTATTCGTTATTCGTTTTCCTTCGTAGACTGGAAGACGAACGAGAGTTTCCTCTTCCAAATACTCCCTTTGCTTCCAGCGGCTCCTGTCCCTTTGCCTCTCCACACCACCACTCGCTTCCTCGCCCCACCACCTGCGGACTAGGCTTGGGCTGCGTAACCATTCATAGACATGTGAGCGGTGATGCGACTCTTTCTTGTCAGCGGAGTAAATGTCCCTAGAATTCTCATATCACTCCTTTTTCCTTCATATTCTACTGTAGTGAATAGGGAAATAAAGAATAGGGTGTTTGACAGAATCGGTAATTCTGAAGTTGGCGGTGTAGAAAGTCGTGTAATACATGGGGTTCATCTGCATGAAAATTATGATGTCTGTTGCTTTCTCTTTCACACGAAATTAAGACAAATCTGGAGTACACTAAATGGAGAGTAAGTTGCTGTGTAGAATTTATTTAATCTTAAAGACGGCGTTGTAGAAAAGAAATCAGTAAATCATCCCGGTGCGATTTACTGGGATGGAAATGATAATGGTTTACGATTGGGCTAGATAAGATACCTGGGAGACGACCTTCTTACTTAAACCATGCCCTGTACACCGCGACCGAGCCTTTCATTGAACAAACACGGGACTATGGCAGGCTGCGTCTAGATTCGAAAGTAATTGGTTACAAAAGTGTATGACACTATGTAGTAAACGTTAGGTGCCGAATATATGAGAATTCTTAGTTTTGTTGTTAAATGCGAGTTCAAGTATCCTAATTATACATGTAGTGGGTGTGTTTGCGCAAATTTTATCGCCGAGTTGCCACAGGTTAATATAAAACACCTTTTTATCAGATATTTGATGCTATTTCTAACAATCTCGGAATCCCCATGCGAAGGCCATGCGAGAACATGTCAGAAGATAGCGATAAGAATGATGTTACGAGTGTCCAAGAGAGAGAGAGTGAGAGTGAGAGTAACCTTCAGATACGACAGCAGTTACATGGTTGTGTGTGTGGAGGGAGGAGCGAGAGGCTAAGCGTCTGTTTCTGTGAATTAAAAAAATAAGAAAAGTGCACAGTGTGTTCCTATGCGTTCGCCGACATGGGATCGTTCATGAGCTCTGTGATGCGTTCGGATTTGCGGGAGAGTCAGGAACAACAAGTAACAGCTATGAAATCGGACATGGTGAGTAACCCTTCTCGCCGTGGGGTTCAAAGGCTGGGTTCCGACAGGGACTCTGCGGTTCTCTCCCTCCGCACAAATTCGCCGCCCCCTCTCAACGCTCGTTTTCTCCGCCCTCACCTTGCCAAATACTTCGTTAATTAAATGCAGTAAATCCAGGTCCTTCGTAATGATTGTCGGTACAAACCTCGCGTAATATCAGAGGAGAACGGAATCAAGGAATGTGTGGAAGGCTGGAGGGTTATGTGATGGGTGACTTGCAGTTTAAAACCTTCGCGGGGAAGAAATAGTTTTTTATATGGCAAAGCTTGTAATTTGTTAGGAAAAAAGATCAAGAAATGACTTTACGTTAATACTTGTGGTGATATCATTATCAGTGTACTACTGCTACTAATGAATGATGATAATGATAGTGACGATATTGATAATGATGACGGCAATGATGACGATATGATAGCAATATTATTAGTAGTAATAGTGAAAATAGTAATAGTAATAGTAATAATAAAGATAGTTAACAGTAGTGACTGATAGTTAATGGCATTGATAATTAATAAAGATGTCACGTGACGCTTATATACTGTCAGAGAGAG
>NC_061855.1:554073-559073 GCF_019202785.1 Penaeus chinensis
CTCCGGTCAGTAAAACCTACATAACCACTAAACATAATATAAAATTAAATTGAACAACATAAAAACTACTAAAACCCTCTCCATCAGCTACAATATATATATGTATACAAATATAAAAATAAAAGAGGAAGGGTAAAGTGACTCAGTTAATCTCTGATCACCTACAGCCGGTAAATCTGCAAGAAAAAAAGAAAACACAATTACTTTATGAACATTTAGAAACAAAACAAAATTATTTACTTTGTGAATAAATAAAATGCAATTACTCATTAAAAAAAAAAAAAAAAAAAAAATCTATAACTTCTGGACATGAGTATAAGAAAAAGAAAGAAAAAGATATATATTACTACTTTTTAAGACTAAGTAAAAAAGGAAAAAGAGGGTTAAGTCTTCTCCATATACTGAAAATAAAACTAAATCATATATATAAAAAAAATAATCAACTAATGAACACAACCATTATACACTGATGAGGGTAAAATGCAACACATTAACATTTTTGCATGCTTAACTAGTAGTGTGTGCAACCATGACACTGAAGACACCAAAATGCAGAATAATAACATATTCTAAATGATCTAGGCCAGAAAGGAGGTAGCAAAGGTTAACCACAGAGCATTCAGTTTACATATGGTATAAACACAAACCATCTTCAGAAACACTCAGACTGTATGGGATTAGATACTGAATTTGATAAATACCTGACTCAAACAGTCAGCAGTAAGAGATTACTAAAGTATCTTGCACACTGTTCTTTTTCAATCATGAGAATATTGGTTACCAGGAAAGTGTTCATGGTACCCATTTGGGAGTCAGAGAAGCTCCTTTCCATCCTTCACAATTGTCTATTTCTTTATGCCTTTTGCATTTGTATATTGTATATTGTAAATTATGTAATTGTATATGCCATTTTCAAGGAAATTACCTTTCATCCAAAAATGATGAAATTGATGAGAAACTAAATGAATCCCAATGTATATGCACATAGCACATGCACATGAGCACACATACACATAGTCTCACTCTTTTATCATACACACAGTGAAAATGCAAGAGGCATATGCACACATAGTCCTTATACAGTCACACATAAAAACAAAATGAGTGCAAACCCTGACACATACTCACAATAGCAAATTCACAAACTTATGGGGGGGGGAGGAAGGGATTCTAAAAAAAAAGAAGAAAATATTTATATATATATACATACATACATATATATACATATATATATATATATATATATATATATATATATATATATATATACACACACACACACACACACACACACACACACATATATATATATATATATATATATATATATATATATATATATATATATACATACACACACACACACACACACACACACACACACACATATATATATATATATATACATATATGTATATATACATATATGTATATATACATATATGTATATATACATATATGTATATATACATATATGTATATATACATATATGTATATATACATATATGTATATATACATACATATATATAATACATATATATATATATATATATATATATATATATATATATATATATATACATACACACACACACACACACACACATATATATATATATATATATATATATATATATATATATATATATATATATATATACATATATGTATATATACATATATGTATATATAATTTATATATATATATATATATATATATATATATATATATATATATATATATATATAATTCATAATTCCCCTAACCTTCACTCGTGTTTCTCTTCCTTTTCAAGCACGGAAAACAAAATATTTCACCATAGTTATTCTATGCCATCCAGATGATTACTGAGAGTAAATATTATTTAATATGAAGTCACTAAAATAAAATGCAGCCACTGAAATGAAAAGAGAAGAAAAGACAAAAAATCTGATGGTTGTGTACTGAATTCATTTTCCTAGTTATTATACTTTCACAATGGCTGCATCTCATTTTGTACTGATTTTTCACAAGATGCTGTGTCTATGTATGTTGTCACAATTACTCCTTTTAATAATGTATGTCATTACACGTTTGTATCATTTCCTCTCTCTGCAAGTCAAAGCAGCACATTGGGAGAAAGGAAGAAAACGACAACAAATCCATCCATTTCTATTAACAAATTCTGAGAAATACATTTGTAAAATAATCTGAGGTATATCTAAAGTACCATATTCCAAGATAATTGATAATAATGATGAAGACAGTATTTCTGGCAAATTTTGTATTCTGTGACAAGCAGCAACATTTTACAACATCTAAATACCTCATAACAATGATGTCTTCAATATTGTTCTAAAGAAGTTTTCAATAGTATCACTTCTATACATTTATAGAGCAAAACCTTACACATTCAACACCATTTCACATTCATAAAATTATGTAAATTCAAAACATTCACATGGCTATTTCAAAAAAGTACTTGCACACAATGAGAACAAAATACATACTCTTACACATTATCCAAGGCAGTATCTTTAAAAATTGGAAAAAAAAAAAATCATACTAAAAGCAAAATCAACACAAACTAATAATTATCTTTTGCTAAACATCAGTACTGATATTTTTCCCCAAATCTGAATATACATTTTCTTTACATACCTATCTAAACTCTCACTTGTGATCCCTGTTCTCCTATTACAGGAAAGACAAAACTTCTCTTTATAACAAATATGAAGAAGAAGAAAAAACAAAACAAAACATCACATTTTGTTAACACTATGAGTCTGAGTTCAAATAATATTGAAATTTAACACAATTACAACAAACTCTGCACCAATAATGTTCACCCTAATTCTCTATGAGAAAAAGCTGTGAACCATACAAGTTAAAATCAAGAAGGCTTGAATAATAAAAAACAAGAAAATCTTACAATCTGACATGAGAGAGTGATACAAAATGCCACAAGTCATTAACACATCAGACTCGGTTAGCCAAAAGGTTCGTTCCAAGGTAAGAGCAGATATGTTTTAGCTGCTGGAGCAACTCCAGTCACAGTTGAGTTGCAGTATTTTCTTCTTATAAAATGCAGAGCAAAGCAAGTCAGTTGGAAATAAATATCTAGATATCTCCCATTTTCCTTTACATATTCTATTCCAGAAATTTCTTTTTGAGAAACAGCTTCAGTTATGAAATGAAAAATATTTGGAAGACCAGCTCCTACTAATCTTTTCATGCATTCGGCCCTCCTGGTGGACTACACTTGTTGCAAACTGAATCCTATTGTGGTCTACAACTTTCCCATTTCCTTCACTGAAAAAGGCTAAAAATAGTAAAACTAGGCTTAAAGGTTTAATTACTTTATCCATATTATTTAGCTTTTGGAATTCACTATAGTTTGATGAAAGCCCAGCTGCATTTTGGAAATGGGAAATGGGTGTCAGCAAAGATTCAAGTAAAATAAAAAGAAATAGTTTTCTTCCCCATCTTTTGATTTATTGTTTCATTAAACATAACTACTGGTCATATTGGCAGTCCATTACTGAATATCTTTCCAGCTTCTAGATACTGCAATATGCTAAAAGAAAACTGATTCTTGTTTTTTCTTACCAAATTATGTCACTAACTCTGTACATTGTGAACACTTTCCTTTCAAGTTCTGCATGGAATTTCTAAAATTTTTGGACAATTTATCCTAACATATAATTTTTTAAATAATAGTACACTCACATCTATTAAAGTGCTTTGCAACCTTCTTGAAAAAATATTTTTTTGTGTGTGAAAATTATGAAAAGATGAATCTGAGAATGTCACCAGCTCAAGACACACAGTAAAGATTCTAACAAGATTTTTTAAAATTACAAAATACCATTCAATAAGTCATCTAACAAAGATGAAGCAGTGTTATAATAGGTAGAATTACAAGAAAGTCAAGGAACCTCATCAAGAGGTTGAGTACCTTGCCTCTGAGAGCTTTTTCCAAACCTACATCTTTTAAGGATATCAAATACATTTAACCTGAATGACTACAGATAGAACAGGACATGAAACAGTTTCCTACCAATGGATATATCAATAAATTTCATCTACCTTCCTTTAATGCCCCTACAATAAATGTTATATCACCTCTAAAAAGTGGTTTACATATTTCTGCTAGACCTGTTTAAAATAACACACAAAACATAATAGTATAAAGCATGACAAGTATTGACAAAAAAGGCAGTGTTAATGAAAATTACAATAATCTGGGTGACTAGACTTTAAAATATTTTGTAATTAAATATTCCAGTTATTGAAGCAGACATTAATTTACAAAAAAGGATTTTTGAGCACTAGCAACCTGGATTCAGTTGTAGATTCCCTACCGTTAATTACAAGTTTATTTTCAGTATGAAGAATGGTTATAGAAAGGGGTATAAGCTTTATCATCCTAAATAATCTAAAATAGATAATATGCAAGAAGAATGAATATTCACTGAACAAAATGCAAAACAAAAATACCTACATACATATGAGCTCATGCACATCCAGTGGGGTTCTCAGGTCAATCGCTGGAAAATGCACTTAAACAATGTTTTGTTAGTTGAAAATTTCATCTATAATATAAGCATGTTAATTCACTACAGTCATAAGCAAATTAGTCTGAGAACACCTTTGGATGTGCATGCTTTTTTACACACACACACACACACACACACACACACACACACACACACACACACACACACACACACACACACACACACTCACACTCACACTCACACTCACACTCACACTCACACTCACACTCACACTCACACTCACACTCACACTCACACTCACACTCTCACACTCACACTCTCTCTCTCACATGTACATACATACTCACATAAACACACACACATGTATGTGCATATAGCCTCACATGTCCATACACATGCATGTTTGCACATGTGTATGGACATAAACATACATACACTTACACATACATGTGCATGCACACACAGACACAGACACAGACACAGACACAGACACACACT
>NC_061855.1:569073-576573 GCF_019202785.1 Penaeus chinensis
CAGCTAATTTTCATGGGAATTATGAAACCAAATGTAAAAAAAATCTCAAAATCATTATCAATATGGCCCCAGCATATAGCACATATTTTAACCTTGAATTAGGTTCATTAATTACATATAGCTTAGAGGAGCCATGATAATAATAACAGCAGCACATGAGGGAAATCATATCTCACAATACAGGTACACTTTACTGACCTTAACATCACCAGCAAAAAGACTAGAAAATGTAGTTAACTCTACTTGGCCTTTTCAGTTTTTTAAAAACTGTAATGCAACACAGGCTAACACACCTCCCTTAACTTACTCACATTTCCAATAACTCACAAATGATCCAAAATAAAAATATTTTTTTTGCATATAAAAAAATAAAACTTGCCTGGCCTGCACCTCTTCAGGCAAACCCTTCCCATGAAGTGCTAACACATGTTGTCCCTCCCAAGTCCAGCACTCTTGAGCCTTGATTATTGCCAGTCTAGGGAGATTCCTGAGCCTCCATCTACCTTTATCAAAACAGCATATGTAGGAAGCAGATTATATTATTCTTGCCACACACAAAAAAATAAGGAACTGATACAAATGAAAGACATGCCAAACAAGAGCACTAGCTCCAGTGGCAAAAAGGGCCATCTGGGAAATGAAATCTTTATTCCATAATTGTTATTGCCAAACTAAAGTTCTGGATCTGGGAGGTCCAACTGGTTGTATTGCTTAAAATTACTAGTAACCTAAATAGAGCAGCTGCCATGCAGTCTTTAGATGTATCTTATGGAATTTCATACTGATTAAGTAACCTACTTATTTAAATATGTGAGTACAACTAAGTGTAAGTGTAAGTAAATATCTGTGTGGGTGTTTGTAAGTGTGTGAACATATGCAAATGTAAGTATATGTGCATGTATCAATAGGAGTATGAAGGAATGGAAGTGTGAGTTGTAAGTATGAATGTGAGTGTCAGAGACCGTATGTATAAGGAAAGTACTTCAGTTTCATACCCATACCCCCCCTCCACACACACACACACAAAAAGAAGAAAGAAAAAAAGGGGGGGGGGGAATATATATATATATATATATATATATATATATATATATATATATATATATATATATATATATATATATATAAAGTATGAGAAGACACAGTATATCGTTACAAGAAACAAACTAAGAACATACCCTTATGAGTGCAATAATACCTTCCATCAAAATGATGATAATTTAGAAAAGGATGGTGCAACATCCTCAATATAAAAAAATATACCCTAAACTTTAAATGACAGAATAATCATTCCCATTCCAGTGATAGCAAAAACTAGTAAATACTCTTCTCTGCATAAAATAAGACAAGCATGAAGCACATATAAGACCTCTTCATTTTCAATTTCACTACCAAAGCTACAATGCAGAGGCTATAATTACAAAACACTTTGGGAAAACCAATTTCATAGCAAGAAATAAAAGTAGGATCAACCTTCCCATAAAATAAAAGTGATTTAATATCAACAAAAACACTAGAGATCTTCTACCAGTTTGTAGAACAGAAGTTTCTTTTGACACATTTCTTTTCACAACATACCCTAAGTGCTCTGGAACACTGCATATGCTTAATACATGTACAACCTTACTCTATATCTGGACGCAATGAACCTTAATGCAAAACCAGTTTGGACTTCTGGTATAACTTCCTTCATAGCTTATGGATGAAAGTGGTTTACAAAAGACACCTCCCTTAGTGATTAAAGTTTACAATTCCAATGCCATACTGTTGGTCATAATGTTCAATATAATTTCAAAGATGATCAACATAATGGCTGGAATTATGGATTGAAAGGTTACCAAATTTTTCCACTTTCTTAGAAGTTTATAAAGCACTCATATGGGTAAATGTAATCAGTTAAGGGTAACTGGAAAACTGTGCAATAGAAAACAACACAAAAAATTCAAAAAATTATATAGAAAAATAAAATGGCCTTTTCTTAACCCAGACTTAAATATGGTGTGCAATTCTTTCCTTTTTCCAATATCAAGCACATTCACACAGAAATAAATACAACTACATATCAAATAAAAACACTGTAGTTATGACACATTCACATAAGCTTATGTAGGCTACATCAAGTATTGCTTTTCCTTGAACAGTATCAATCAGCCACGTTATCATTCACTAATGGAGACAAAATTAACTTACTTTAATCTTACTGAGTAATTTCTTTTAAGACTAATTTAACAGCCATAAACTGGATGAAAGTTTTGGGTCAGCACTGGGAGTATTCTTTGGTATGATGTCTTTCGTAAAAGTTCAGGACTCTAACACTTATGAATCACAAGCCAAGATTACGAACACGTGCTTTTGAGCACAAATTGTGCCGGTCTAAAGTTTTTCAATAAACTGAAGTTAATATCATCCTGACAGTGTGGCCATTTTTTGCACAGTATTTATACACCAAAAATCGTAATGATAATAACAATACCTAACACCATCAAAATTAAATCTAAGATTATCTTAAACATTAAAAGACAAAATTACATACACAGATAAGAAGACTAGATACACTTGTTTACAAAGTAGTATAGTATGAAGGAACAGGATTATAGGAGAACCACATATCAACAAAGACAGTCCAAGCACGGTCAGCTTTGTGACTGCCCAGAATCGGCAAACATCAAAATGTGAAGTTAAGTCATAGAGGACTTTTGTAAGGCTGACTGGAAGTTCTGCACACTCTTTTTGCTTTCTGCCTTCAGCTGGTTATTTTGTAGCAGGAACATGAAGTGTGCTTGATGTGATGCTTAATTATCATTATGCTACGTCACTACAATTATAGAAACTGTAATATAAATTTACATACGAGAAGAGAGAAAAAGAGGACGCATATCGAAAATCTGTAACTATGAGAGGAAATCTGCTGTAGACAAGTAAGAAAGGTATTCTGTGAAGTATAACTGGCCCTTCAGAATGACTGAATCTTGTAAATTACAAGCCAAGTTGAAGTCAACCTATTTGATCGCATAATCGTAGTAAATGCCCACCTCTCCTTGTGAATCTACTGACACTATAAATGCACCTTAAAAGATCTGTGAGGTTTAAGCTGCTTAAACTCCCACTAATATACTAGAAAAGACCTAAATAAACACTTCATGAACCTTGTTCAGTCGCTTGGATTCCTCCTGTCGTTCGCGAGCCTCGTCAATTGAAGCCGGAGTTGGCACGCCCATCGGCATTGAAACCAGCTCACGCTCAAATACCAAGATGTTCTCAGCCTCCACTGAAAAATATTTATAAATATTACTAAACTGTAATCTACACAATGCTTTAATATTTCCTTATCAGAGATAATTTAAATTCATTATTTTTTAAAAGCACCACATCAAAAGAAAGCCAGCACCAGAATTTACAAATAAAATCAGTTTGCCATTTCAAACATTCAAATTACCACATCAGGTCTACAGTATCTTTCTAAGCAGCATACACTGGGCTTACATACTTTTGATTCGATTGAGTTTAGAGCCGTAGGCCAGATCTGCCTGGTATGCCACAATGAAGGTCAGGGGCAGAAGTGGTACCAATGTCCCAGGCTTGCGGGTTCGTCGAAAACTGTAATTAATCAGAATCTGATTAGTTTGTGTCGTTAAAATAAGTGGCAAAATCATTCATAACGCCAAATTACACATAAAATCTATGTTAAGTACTATAGCAGGGTTCTGCTCTGAGGATAGAAGGTTAAAATTATTTGCATAAAAATTCATGAAAAAATACAGGTAATGGATGCAAATCCAAAATGATGAAACAAAAAACTGGTTTGTGATCAATAAAATACTTAGCATAATTCTAACAGAATCTATTTTATTACAGGAATACTGATATTGCTACATGGTTCATCCTTGCCTATATATGCTTTTTTTTGGATTATTTTCAAACATTAAAAAATGAACACTAAAACAGTTTAATACCCCCCCCCCCCCTCCACACACACACACACATGCATAAAATATCTATAAGCAAAGAGACCCAACTCACCCTGCAATCATGCCTATTGCAGATATTGCATAGAATGTCCCAAACCAGTATAGAAGTTCTCTTGCTCTTGCTATCTGCATTGACATTAACTTCTCCCGCATCTCATTCTGCATGTGAATTTGTCTCTCAAGCTGGAAAAGAAAACATAATATGAACTGATGGTGTAAATTATATCAAAATCAGATAATAATTTATGACTGCAAGCCAAAATCATAAGAGACACCATCACACATAAAATCATATTTTCTATGCAACATCAGGTTTGTATCTTTTAGACATATCTTCTTTGAAAAATATTTTTTTCCTGCTCACCCCAATTCTTTGTGATTCGGCCATGAGTTCATGATTTCTGCGGAGGTTTTCATTCAGCCCCTTGTCTGCACTGTTGCCCATGGTGGCGGGGACTGGAGTCAACTCTGAAAGAAAAAGCATTACTGAATGGCATGTTTCATAGTTTCATAATTCTGTATGACAAAAGAATAGTATTTGGACATATATACATTTTTTTGTTAATAATAATAATAATAATAATAATAATAATAATAATAATAATAATAATAATAGAATAAAAAAGGGTAAAAAAAAATGCTGGGGTCAAGTCATCAAAATGAAATTCTGAGTAAACTGCATTCACAATTTGCCTTGGCACCACAGGAGGTAGTTAAAGCACACAAAAGGACTGCAGTGTCTGGAGAGAACTGGTGATGGGAAGGGTCTACATCTCGGGGCTCTATCCCTGGATGAGGAAGGCTTTGGATTCATACACTACTAAAATTAGGATACATAAAATACAATATAAATAAATACAATAAATATACATAAGGCCCCCAAGTAACTCAGCCATGCCAGGAAGCAACTGTGTGAAGGGAGGTGGTGCATTTTGCCGAAAAGCTCAACCATGGCTTCTCACACTTTACATGTTGGAAAAAATACAGATTCCAAAATGACATAAACAACAAAATTAAATGCAGAGCAATTAAGCCTAAATTGAACTTATGATTTAAAAAAAAACAGCCATAAAGAACACTAAGTATACAACATTAAGGCCGAAAACATAATCTGCATAAAGTAGAGGTAAGGACACACGAGACATCAAATGCCTTAGAATATAACATTATGGAACTAGTCACACTCTACCCATCGCGATAGCCTATAGTGGAGGTGCTTTGGTGGCTTCGGCTGGATTTGCAAAACAAAAAGCATTACCTGATGTCTTCCAGCTCTAAACATTCACCCACAATTGTAAGACATAAGTAGTTGAATCAAAGAATATACGGTGATTATTTACAAAAAACCCACACCCCGCTTAGACTAAGCCCCTATTACTCCAGCCAGCAACACTGGGGATGCTCCCGCGAATCCACAGGCATCATTAAATGAACCAAAAATCTTCCTAGCTGAGGCCCTTACCTGCAGACGCCCACCCAATCGACTGTCACAGCCCGTTTCCTCCTTTCGGATGCTATTCTTGGCCTACGTAGATTATTCCATATTCCAGCAAGAGTATCCTTTTTACCTCTTTTCCTTATATTTTTTTTATTTTAGTTTGGTAATTATAGAAATACACACATACCAAAAACACCAGCACCACCACACAATCAGTACCTCATGCAACACAATTCACAACATTCTGCAAAATATTTGCAGACAAGAGGACGTCTTCCCTGAAAGCGTACACACCCTTTCCCAAATAACATATGCACGCCAAACAACAAGAGAGCCATACTCTAAGCCGCTGACATCTAGGGAGCAGCTCGTGACACACGGTGAACATTCCCCGGACGCAAGCACGTGCTGGCCTCCACGCCTACGGTGCTCTGGCAAGGTCCAACAGCCTCCCTACAAGACTCCTTAAAGACAGCCTGGCGACATCGGATTTCGGGCCGTGCCCTTCCGCCGCGTCGAGGAAGGCTCACGAAGAAGCCTTTGCGACCCGAAGTGCCCCGGAGCCTTCATAATGACGAAAATAAAAGACTGGCATTGCGGCTTCCTTCTGAACTCTGGCCTTCGCCACCTTCACAGACATCAATGACAAACGCTTTTTTTATTCCTCGACAGAATCCACTGACCGTTAAAAAACATTAAAACTCGAGAGAAGAATAACAAAAAGATAAAACAAGAAGGAAATTTTAACACGACCTTACGATCACAAAATCCCTCAAAATTCCTTCCTTTTCACCCTTTTCCTCCCTTTTTACGCCCTTCCTCGCCTCATCTCCGCCGCAACGTACCTTATGGGGGGCCAAAAACCAGGGACAGGACCGTAAATGAGGCGAAATGAGTGGAAAATATGAGGATGTGTCCCTCCTCCCTGTGATACTAACTCATAACAAACATTTAGGTCAATATTCCTCTGCAGTTCGCGGTGAAGATAATTCTAGGTTCTCTTTTTGGGTGCATAAGAGGAATGTGATTTATCTTGTGGTGGTGTAAGTGGTGGATTATTATTGTGATGTGTTTTTAAATGTTTTAGGACAATAATTTTTTTTTTTAATCATATATCAATGGTAAGACTGGGAGAGATTTTCAGATTTTTGGCGCGCGGTTTGAAAATCATGACTGGTGTTTCTTCTTTTCGCTGTCCCTCTTTCGCTGACTGTCTATTTATTCAATTATCATTCTATCTCTTCCCTCCTTTCTCTTTCTTTCTCTCTCTCTCTCTCTCTCTCTCTCTCTCTCTCTCTCTCTCTCTCTCTCTCTCTCTCTCTCTCTCTCTCTCTCTCTCTCCCTCTCTCCCTCTCTCCCTCTCTCCCTCTCTCTCTCTCTCTGTATCTCTCTCTCTCTCTCTCTCTCTCTCTCTCTCTCTCTGTCTCTCTCTCTCTCTCTCTCTCTCTCTCTCTCTCCCCCTCTCTCTCTCTCTCTCTCTGTATCTCTCTCTCTCTCTCTCTCTCTCTCTCTCTCTCTCTCTCTCTCTCTCTCTCTCTCTCTCTCTCTCTCTCTCTCTCTCTCTGAACTCAATTCCATTGAAAGTGATTGATGACAATCGTGACAACTCCTGTGTTGAATATCTTAGTATTAAAATATTTCTAGACGGTAAAACTATCACCATCATTAATGTATATAATCCACATGATAGTGAGGTGGTACCTAAACCTCCTGACTGCATGATACATACTGATACTGTCTTATTGTGTGGGGATTTTAATGCTCGCCATCCTTTCTTGGGCTCCGAGGGAAGTACCATTGGCAAAAACGGTAAGGTTTATTATGACTATCTCATAAATACTAGTGACCCCACACATTTATTATGCCCCTTCGGAAAAACTCATTATTTGGGAGGGAAATTGGACTATATAGCTCTATACAATCAGCACACACTACCAAGTACTGCGAAAGTCATCCCATTCTTAGTTAGTGATCACTGGGCATTAGGCATAACCCTCCCTTTTTGCAAAAGAACCCCACCCCAGCCACACTTTCGCTACCACCTTGCTTCTAAATATCATGATGAATTCATTGAAAGAATTGCTTGCTGGTATG
>NC_061855.1:584073-594073 GCF_019202785.1 Penaeus chinensis
TTGTTTTGCTAGTATTCTGTTCTTTGATATGCTGGGGTGAGCTAGCACATACTGTCATGGTGCTCTGTTGTGTTTAACAGTCAAAGCATAATCAAAGTAAAATTGGCTTCTCATTTTTTTTTTGTTACAGTACCAAACAATGAAAGCATTACTAACATAAATTTTTACAGGCTATTACAAAGCAGATCTATGGAAATAAATCCCACAACGCTGTACGCCCATATTTCCATAACACTGAATTTGTATGGCATTCTATGGCAAACATACATTTCCTATATAGGACATCATACATTTTTGTAAGTGTTTATTGGGGCACTACCTATATACATCTACACAAATACATTCAAAGTGTAGAGATTTCTGTTCAGACATAAAACTTACCTTCACACTCCTATCTCATTTAAGTATTGTCAGACGAAGCTAGAACCAAGACATGCATAACACAGCATGTTTAGCCTACAGTATAACCTGTTGTTTCTGTTTCCCCTAATTTGTTACTGTAGTATCTTCATATATACAAGAAATTAAATATTCATAAAAAAAGTCAATAAAGAAAATGTAAAATAAAAGTGGCATTTTTTTTAACAAACTGATTTTTCCTTTTTAATACATAAAATCTCTGTATATATATATATACTATATATATATTTTCAATTTACAGGGAAAAAAATACAGTTAACTTTTTAAAGTCTTTTTGTGTAGCACACTGAAGACTCAGTAAAGGTTTAATCCATATCATGAGAGTGAAATCTCAGGAACCTGTGAAATTACTATCTTCCTAATAGTTGCTAATCTAATGTCCCCTTATTTAATGTTAGTTCAACACTGATCTTTCGAGGGTGAAGAGGCACTTCCATTGTAAACTATATGAAAATCTCTAGTGAACCCTAAGCAATAATCCTTTTTCCACATGGGTGGGAATGGAGCTACATGCCTATAAATTTCCAGGTCAGTACAAACAACCTAAAAATTCTCTATCAGTTCATAATTTATACAGAATGACTGGACATGGAGGACAGCACCAGTATTTACACATTCATGCTTTTCCCATACAGGCTTGGAGACAAACTCAAAAGTTTGTAAATAAATACTCTTACAACTATGTTCATAAAACATTGAAATTGTACCATATACATCTTAGAGTGAGCAGCAATAAGACAGCCATTAACACCAGCAAATTCACATGTACAAAGTCATACCGTTGAATATACAATACAGAACTTCCACATATACACAGTCAGACACTGGCTATGCAACCAGTACACTAAGGACTCTGTTGATGAATTAGTAGGTTTTCCAGCTCATCTGCCGACCTCAGGAGGAAGGCAGCGGACTCCCTATACCCAGTAATGAGTTGCCGAACTGCAGCCACCTCCACTGCGTTGAGTGTTGGCCGGGTTGGCTTCGAGGTTCCCTTTACACTTAGGTCTGTTGGCCCTGAGGGTGGGAAGGTGTTAGGTCAGAAAAAATCATGATACAAGATGGTAGTTGGCTTTCTATGTTATCTGTCCAATACCAGTTTTCTCTTTTTACATTGAGCTGATTGATACACAGTTTTTATTTATTATAGTAAATCAGTGCTTGAATTTGTAGTCTTTTCTTGAAAATAATGTATGTTTACATTACACAATTACTTCACAGGTGATACTCTATGATATGATAATAGTAATTCCAACTCTAAATGCACCATGATTAGCATCTGCTCTCACATGAGGCTCAAGCAACAGGTCCCCTACCTTTAGGCCAAATAAACTCTAAAAAGCAAATAAACCCTCCCTCACCATTGGCCAGCATCGGTGACGACGTGGTGGCTATGAGCGGGGTCAAGCCGGGCTGGGTGTGCACGGTTGACCCGGTCAGGGACGTGACCTTCTGGAAACTCTGCTGGAACGACGCCTGGAACATGGACGAGCCGTTCATAACCTTGGCGTCCGCGAGGGGCCTCTCCAGGGCCTTCGCCAGCGCCGACACGTGCGGGGGGGCGCTGGACTCCGTCTTCACCACCGTGTCCACCAGCGACATCGGCTTGTCCTGCCCCATCTGCAACGATCGCAACGCGTTAAAGCCTTTCCTTGGAAGGGATGCGGAGTCAAGCGCCGAGCGGGGGCAGAGGCGCACCTCCCCGCCGCTCTCAGTGGCACTCCGGATTTGTTTGTGAACCTGAACTTTGTAATAAAAGGGATTGCACTTCTAAATGGACCAAAAAATGAGGGCTGCACTACCATGCTCTTTATTTTGGAAATACAGGAAGAATGGTTTGTTGTTACGTTAGAAATAATTAGGGTTGCCGGTGTATACTATATACAATATATGGAATAATGAAGCATACTGCATACCTGATCTTAATAGTAACAGACGCACGCACGCACGCACGCACGCACGCACGCACTCACACACACACACACGCACAACCTCAAACAAAACACACACATATAAACATAGATACACAAAAGACGGGTCCAAGTTCCAGGTCTTGCAGCAGTATCAGCATAAGTACTAATGGCAGCAGTATTGATTGGGGTTGTTGCAATAGTAACACCAATACTTCCATTAAGATGCGGTGTTATTAAATATTTCAAATTGAATTAATATACCTGATCAGCGCGCGAGCGCGTGTGCGTAAGTGTGAGTGTGAGTGCGAGTGCGAGAGTAAGTGTGTGTGTGTGTGTGTGTGTGTGTGTGTGTGTGTGTGTGTGTGTGTGTGTGTGTGTGTGTGTGTGTGTGTGTGTGTGTGTGTGTGTTTGCGTAGGTTCGTGCGTGTGTGCGTAGGTTCGTGCATGTGTGCGTACGTGTCAGTGTGTCCGTACTACTGACCTAGGGCACTAACATAAGGTAAAATTCGTTTATGACAAATGAACATCAACTTGGTTTGATAAATGGAATATTTTCTTGTGTTTCTCGTCTAGACCTGTCCAGGATATACTGATACTTCCATCAATAATAACAACTGTAAGAATAATTATAATAAATACATAACCGATAAAAATTAAATCAAATATTTTTTCTTTCCATCAACATATTAATAAGTCAATTCTACGTCCGTTACCCACTGAGTACGCAACATTCTTCAGCAAAAATCTATAGTATTATTACAATAAAACATTCCAAGCACCCAATATTTTTCAAACAAATGTTAAATACTTTGGCGATAAAAAAATATATTTCCCAAAGCGTAAATATTATAAAAATGGCACAAAAGGAAAAAAAATGTCGGAAAATAACTAAAGGAGGCAAGAGAGAACTCAAGAAAAAGAACGGAAAATAACATGAATAAAAATAAACCAATAAAATCTAAATAATTAAATGTGAAAAAGGACAACAAAAGCTGAGCAAAAAATAGAAAGAAAAGGCTAATAGTTCAGAGAAACATAACAGAAAGAAACTTTAATAGGCAAACAAAAACGAATAAAGAAGAAATAAAAAGACAATAGAGAAGAAAATGTCAGGCAGAAAAAAAGAAAAAGAAAAGAGACTATAGCAGATCTCAAAATGAGAAGACAATAAAACAGAAGAGAAACCAAATAAAATAGAGAGAAAACACAGCAAAACGGCGGAGAGTTCAAAGAAAACCTGCTACCGAGAATAGGTCAGAGACCGCTGTCCCAAAATCATCTCTTCCCGAAGATCGCTTCATTATCCAATCTTTTGCGGTGATTAATCGACGTCCGGACCGGAAGTCCCCCCCCCCCCCCCGTGCGAAAGGGCCTTTAATCTATCACCATTTTCGCAAAACGGATCGAGGCTCCAGTGACAGCACACGGGTCGGCGGATCATGCAGTTCATGTGACTGACGGTGTGACTGTGTGTGCGTGTGTTGAAGCGCGCCCACGATCAGGAGCAGTGTTCATCAAAACAAAGGCACAAACATGTATGAATGACAATATCTTCTGACCGGTTTCGACAGAATTTGGCGCCTCCCCACACACATACATACATGCATATACATAATAAATTGTTCATCTGCTTATTTATTTATGACTGTGCGTACACATGAATTTTTATAATCACTGGCACCAATGTTACTAATAACAACTACAATACTATCCCTGACAGTACTAACACTGGTGGTGCCAATGCTCCTGGTAATAGCCTTCGTCGACCGAGCCAAACTCTTCGGCAGGCACGCCCACTTTCACTTGACCGTTTGCCAAAGCGAGAACCCCCCCCATCCCGCCCCTTTGCAACCTTCCTCCTCCTTGGGTTAAACCTCCCGAGCCTTCAGGAGACCGATCCACATCCGTCTGGACGCCGGGCATAATTGGAGGAGGATCCTCGTCCCGGTGTTACCACGTCGATTCGAGGAAGGCTGGAGGACTTGTTTGGGAGGAGCGGCGGTCGTCATGGCAACAGACCGCACGCCGTCCCCGCGAACTGGGTTACGGCCGCCGCTTCCTGGCCGGAGATGCGTAGGTGCGGGAGACTGGGGAGATATGTACAGACACGCATACATATATATATATATATATATATATACCATATATACCATATATACATATATACTATATATATACATTATATATACTATGTATATAATATATATGTATATATATATATACATTATATATACTATGTATATAATATATATATATATATATACCATATATACATATATACTATATATATACATTATATATACTATGTATAATATATATATATATATATATATATATATATTACATATACAATAAGTATATATATAATATATATAGATATAGACATAAATATACTTATACATGTACACACGCACGTAAACACACCCACACCCGCCCACAAACACGCACCTGCTCTCCGATTCCTACTTAAAAGAGCAGAGAATCCGTGGATTCCGGTCGACTCCCGCCCATTTCAAATCCCGATAACGTCTCAGGTCAGAAAAACGATCTCCGATTAGACCAGATTTCCCGGGATATTATTTCTCCCTCACTTTTTTTCAAAGTTCGTTATCATTCGTGCCGACACGCGACGCCTTCCGTGTTGGTTTTGGGGCCATTATCCTAAGTACTCGTTGTCATGTCATGCATGCAAGTGCAGGCGCGCCGCCGAGCGCACGCGAGCGAGACGGCGCGGGCTGCTTCGCGGGCGGGCGCGGGCGCTCCGCTGCGCCGCCGAGGGACCGATTAACGCAATTTGCCCGAACAGTCGAACTCAGTTGATTTCACATCTTAATCTATCTAATTTGACATTCTAATCTAATTTTGTTAATATCGTAATCAATCTTACATAACAATTTAATGTATCTTATTTAATAGTTTATTTGCCGTAATATTACATCGGAAAGGAGAATAACCGCATCCAATAAGCTCGCACATAAACGAAGAATCAAACAGATAATAAAGCACCTAAGAACTACCTAACAAACAAACAAAGCAAAATAAAAAAACCGGCGATGAACCCGCGCGATCTGACGGCGGTAAGGGGGGGGGGGGGGGGCGTCCGGAAAGGATCGTAGGATTCTGACAGGATAGGAGGGGCAGCGGAGGAAGGGCCAGGGAGGGAGATGGGGTAGAGGGGTGAGCTCGGCCCCAGAAGGACGCAGGAGAGGAGGAAGGTAGAAGGAGGGCGGGGGGGGGGGGGGGAGGTATCTACTCGTAGGACCCCAGCAGGAAAGGGGGGGGGGGGGTAGGAGGAAGAAGCAGGACCGGCTTGTAGGACACGAGTCTGAGCTGCAGCCACGGAGGGGCGCAGGACCAGATCCTTAGAAGAGCTACGGGACACCCTGTCTGACAGCATACTTCACCCCCCTGCACGTACACTTACACACGCACGCACGCACACCCTTAGAATTCCTAGAGTTGAAGGCGTTGGGGGATCTTCCCCTCAAGTTGCGTTCAGAAATGTTCATGCGGTTCCAAGCACATATGTATTTCGAAAAAAAATGAAACGAAATAAAAAATGAAATGCAGGTACACTAGTAAATACATATTGCTATAAAAACAAACAAATAAACGCAGTACAAGTACAGAATCAATAAAGGAAATAAACAAGAATAAGTATCTGTCTACCGGCCCCAAACAAACAAACAGACACAAAATCAAGCGAACAGGACCACGGCCTTTCGCCTCGAACTCCTGCCGAGGACTCACCGGCGCCTGAGGGAGGGGGTTGAGGGGGTTGGGCTGCGCGATGGGCTCGAGTCCCAGGCGCATTCTCTTGGCATTCTGCGCCTCGTTCTCGCACGCGTTCGCCAGGATCTGCTCCGCCTGGATGCTCGTCAGGTGCGGCGGCGTCGGGCGGGACGGCTGCGGAGGGAGAGAGGCAGGGGGACGTGAGAGAGGGCGGCCATGAGGGGGGGAGAGAGGAGACAGAGGGAGAGGGGAGACGATGGGGGGGATGAGAGGGGAGACAGAGGGAGAGGGGAGACGATGAGGGGGGAGAGAGGAGACAGAGGGAGAGGGGAGACGATGAGGGGGGTGAGAGAGGGGAGAGAGGGAGAGGGGAGACGATGGGGGGGGGGTGAGAGAGGAGACAGAGGGAGAGAGGAGACAGAGGGAGAGGGGAGACGATGAGGAGGGTGAGAGGGGAGACGATGAGGCGGGGTGAGAGAGGAGACAGAGGGAGGGGGGAGACGATGAGGGGAGTGAGAGAGGGGAGAGAGGGAGAGGGGAACATGATAGAGGGTAACTGAGGGGATGATCAGTTGGGTTGAATGAAATGTTGGTCACATTACTGCTGCTTGGCCTTTCAGTAGGCAGTACAGGTAGGAGAGTAATTAGCGTCATAAAGAGACAGGTGAATTTCATGTGTACCTTTACTACGTTACATCCATCAATTTTAGTTGGCAATCAAGTGCCTTAGATTGCTCAGCTTATAGGCTAAAAGATCCTACAGACGGAATCCTACAGTTGGAATCCTACTCGGCAGAATCCTACAGGAGAGTCGAGAAGGGCCTACCGTTTCCCAGCCGTTGGAGTCCCGGGTTCTTTTATTTCTCCTGCAGCTCTTGAGGTAAGTCCGGATCCTCTTGCGCGTCCTCTCCGCGAACTCGGGGAACTGGCGCGCGCACGCGTCGATGATGGCCTGGATCTTCTCCTTCGGCTGCTTGCTGATGGGTACGATGCGGTCCAGGTTCTCGTCCACGAACAGGCGGACGAACATCTGCAGGAGAACGGGGACACGGTCACTTTTGGCGTCAGGGAGAAGGTTTTAAAGGTTTACTTTGATTCCATTTGTTACAATGGATATTCTTGGTGTGACATACTGTCTGTTTTATTTTGCTACTGAGTTATCCCCTGTGTGTAAGGAATGGCCGGGGTTACCATCCACTGGCGGCGAGGGATTCGAACGCAGGTCAGCAAGATTGCTAGACGAGATCGCTACCGCTGCACCACACAGCACACACAAGGAGAGAAAGAGGGAAGGATGGAGAGGGAGGGAGAGTTCCTCTCATCAGCAAATATGCCCATGTCTCATTCCGGCCTCACGACCTCCTCGTACTCACGTTGAACGCCTTGAGACGCTCCGGGTCGTACTGGGCGTCGATCTTGTCATCGTCGTTGTCGTCGTCCGCGTCGTCGTCCTCGTCGTCTTTGTTGCCGTTGCTGGACGTGTCCTCGGCGTTACTGGCTGTGTCGAGGGGCGTGGCCGTAGCCGCACGTTCGCTGCCCGACGGCGACGGGCACGGACTCTGGGGAAGGAAAGGCAGCGTCAGCGATGGCTCCGGCGCCTCGGGCATGTTCAAGGCGCTATTCAAGGCGCACGAACGCAGAAACAAAATTAAGTTTGGGATCAAATACAAAGTTTATGGGGGAGAAACGGACCTGCTGGAGAGGCACCAACACTTACCCTTCGCGGGACGTCGCTCCTGCTGAGTCCGAGCGGCTGGTGCTGGTACGGAGTCCACTCGGACGACGTTCGGGTCTCCACCTTCCGTTCCACTTCGGCTGGAAAGAGGAAAGAGGGCGGTTAGATCTACAGCCTCTTCAGGTGGATCCGCCGGTCACATCACCCCTTGCGCTCTCTGGGGCTGTGCGTCAGCCACATATAGGTCGCGTCATAGCTAAACAAAAATCTACATAAACCTTCAAAGTTTGTTTACATATTCGTAAGCATTTTTAGTATTTACACTATTCTTTTTCCATAAAAACGTAGTTAGTCACTACTAAAGATGTCGACACGTCTCCTTAGTTCTTGACATATTCAATCTGATTATTTATCCTGAAACTAAATATCATTCTATTTACATGTTTCGTCGCAGCAAATATTTCGTCATCTGTTTTCGAAGCTCATTACCTCAAGCGGTAAGTGAACCCCAGCGGAGACCTTGAGAAAATGAACCCTGGCGGAAACCTGAGAAAGTAAACCCTTGCGGAGCCATCGAGGAAATGAACGTTGGCAGAGCCCTACCGGAGAACCTCTCATTCCCTCCCCAAGCCCCCCCCCCCCCTCCCTGTGGTGTCGTCCGCTGTGATTCCTCCGAGCAGGACCTCGACGCACACCCAGCCTCGAGTCACCACCGCCGCCCCCGCCACCCTCGCCGTGACTCAGGGTGACGTCAGGGTGCGAGAGGTCCGCGTCGGGACCATCCCTCACACTTGCTCGCCCGCGTCATCCTCCGCCCTCCCACCGGGTCATGCTTGCGCCCTCCTCCTCCGCGCGCCGCTGACGGGGAATTCCGTTCGGGGATCACCAGAGCTGAGTCACGCCACGCACGCAGGACGAGGAGCTAATGGCATGCTTTTTCCGTTTTTTTTTTCCGATTCCCGTAAAAACGGGGCCGGAGATAGCATTCCAGGAGCGTGACTCCTGGGACTTGTCTCTTCCCCGAAGGAACGGCAGGTGCAAAACGAGGCCGCCAGGGGGACTGAGGACAGTTCCTTGAGAGTTTCCTTGAGGTTTCTTGAAGACGGTTTCTTGAGAGGTTCCATGAGAGGTTCTTCGAAACGGCGGCATAGGAAAAAGTCCTCTAAGTCGGACGTAGCTTCTTGCGTGATCAAAGGGAAGAGATACACAAGTCTGGCTGGCTCGTGGGGGCGGAGGCGCGGCGAGGCGGGGGGGGGGGGGGGGGGGGGGTGGAGGTGCAGGACAGGAGGAAACGGGCGTCTGGGTCCGCCTCCTTCTCGTTCTCGCTCTCGCTCTCCAAACCAATATGCCTATATTTTTTTCTCAGTGACTGAGTGGTTCCATGAGCCACACATACAGGGCGAGAGAAATCGTGAGGAAATACCAGGAAAAGCGAGAGGGAGAGGGAGAGGGAGAGGAAAAGCGAGAGGGAGAGGGAGAGGGAGAGGGAGGGAGAGAGGGAGGGAGAGGAGGGAGGGAGGGAGGGAGGGAGGGAGGGAGGGAGGGAGGGAGAGAGAGAGAGAGAGAGAGAGAGAGAGAGAGAGAGAGAGAGAGAGAGAGAGAGAGAGAGAGAGAGAGAGAGAGAGAGAGGACGAGAGAAAGAGCAGTCGTAGAGCAAGAGCGAGATAGAGAGCTTAACCGTAGAGCGAGAGCGAGAGCGCGCCCTCCGACGTGCGTAAGGAAGGCAGAGGGCGCGAGCGAGGGCCCGACTCGGCCAAATGGTGTATCGCAGAGGGTCGCGGCGCGCGAGAGAGAGCGCTCGCACCCAGTCAATACACACCTCCCGGATATCCCTAAATGGAGGCCGCTGCATTGAGCGATACGCAGGGGGGCGCGGGGGGAGGGCACATAGAGGGAAGGATGGTGACAAGGGCACGGGTGATAAGGGGGATAATGGTGACGGTTATGACACTGCTGCTGCAGCTGCTTTATAAAAACAACTGCTACATTCACAAATAAACAGAGACACTGTAATTACACACACACACACACACACACACACACACACACACACACACACACACACACACACACACACACACACACACAACACACACACACACACACATATATATATATATATATATATATATATATATATATATATATATAAGTTAAAATAACAAAGCCAGAAAGGCAATCATATTTTTAGCATTTGTCACCAAATAACGATTTAAGAAAGAAAACAAAATAAAGCAAGATAATAAGAGCAAAAGAGGAA
>NC_061855.1:614073-616573 GCF_019202785.1 Penaeus chinensis
CCGACACCTTTATTTCAGATCAATAAGAAGCAAACAAACACGAGAGAGAGAGAGAGAGAGAGAGAGAGAGAGAGAGAGAGAGAGAGAGAGAGAGAGAGAGAGAGAGAGAGAGAGAGAGAGAGAGAGAGAGATTTGCATATTAGTTAATATGTAATATCTGGTAGAAAAAACTAAAATATAAATATTATAAACAAAAAATTCAGTATAATCTGTAGACCAGAAAAATAGTGAAGTAAAAGCACTTTAAAGTCATTTAAAGATATGACTGTTTTACATCATTTTATGTCTATCTGTCTTCTGCAACACCATCAACTCTAACGTTACCATGCCCACATCCTCCCCTTACCCTCATCCCCACCATATGAATTCCTCATCCCCACCATATACTCTCATCCCCTTACCTACACTATCCTCACTCCCTCCCCATCCCCCCACGATACCTCTCCCTCCCTCCCCCACACTACCCTCTCCCTCCCCTCCCCCTTGACGCGCCTTGTGTCCCCATCAAGCCTTGGAGGAAAAAAGAGCATGACGCCCACGATGTGAAACTTTGCTAAGGCTTATGAACACGAACATGAGCCTCGAAGGGGAGGGGGGGGGTAAGGGAGAGGGGAGGGGGAGGGAGAGGGGATATTATAATGCTTCTCTCTCTCTGTGCCTGTCTCTGTTTCTCTGTCTCTTGCTCTGCTATATTTATTCATACCTCTCCTTTTTTACATTCTTCCAATTGGCATTTGGAAGAAAAGCCTTTGACACTTACTCTCTCTCCTTCTCTTCCTCTATCCCTCCTTCCCTCTCTTTCTCTCCTCCCACTCATATTCTCCCTCAAATCCTCCCTATTTCTCCCTTTCTCCCCTCCCTCCTACCGAAAGAGAGCGCGCAATCGACAACTAGAAAAGCCTCCATTTAAAACACTTCTTTGTCGCGAAAGGTAAATCAGCTTCACCTATTCGCCTATTTGCTCGTTCGCTCGTCTACCTTCTCGCTTGTTCGCCCAACTGCTTGCTCGCTTGTTTGCCTGTTTACCTGCTCGCTTGCTCACCTAACTGCTTAATTGGTTGTTCACCCAATTGCTTGTTTACTTGCTCTTGTTTACTTGTTTGCCTGTTCACTTGTTTGCTTGCTCGCTTGTTCGCCTAAATCCTTGCTCATTTGTTCAGTTGTTTGCCTTCCCACGTGTTCGCTTCTTTTCCTGTTTGCTTATTTCGCTTGCATATTTGTTTGTTCGCCCAAGAGTTTTTTGCTTTTCGCCTAATTATCAGTTCCATTATTTGCCTAACTGCTTGTTCGCCTTCTTTTTTGTCCGTCTAATTAATTGCTTGTTCGTTTGCATGATTGTTTGTTCAATTGTCTGCTTTCTCACTTGTTCGCCTTTTCGCTTGTTTACGTCCCCGTCCGTCTGCTTCTTCGCATCCACGCTAGTTTGCCCCCCCCCCCCCCCGCCCGTGATCGAAAGAAAGAAAAGAAGAAAAAGTTTGAAATGATGGATATTCCCAACTTGGCGGGAACATGTTGGGGCGATGGCGTGTGCGGCGCAGGGTGGGGGGAGGTGGGGGGAAGGAAGGGAAAAGAGGGGGAAGGGGGACGAGGTAAGGGCGGTGGGTAAGAAGCGGGGAAAGAGGAAGAAGAGAAAATATAAAATGGATGAGATAAAATGTGGAAATGAGATGAAAGGAGGAAAGGGGGAGAGAAGTAGAGGGTAGGAAAAGGTGGAGACAGAAGGGGGAGGAGAGAAGGGGAGGAACTTTGGGCCACTTCGTTGTGTTCTCGGAAAGGGCGTGACGGGGGGGGGGGGGGGAGGATGGAGGGGCGGGACCTCTACTCTTCTTTTATCACTCCCATTCACCCGAAGACATCAATACTTCAAAAGAACAAATTACGCAAAAACAAACACACACATGTACACACCCACACCCACCCATCCACACTCACTCACACAGTCAGTCACATACATACACACGCGCGCGCACACATGCATGCATGCACGCCCGTCCGCCTGCACACACACACACACACACACACATACCCATACCCCCCCCCCCCACACACACACAAGCAAGAAAGCAATAGGAAACAGCAGCATTGATCACCCGTGAACAAGGTCACGAGAAGCCTAAAATATCGACGGGAGGTCAGCCAAGGCAGGCGAGGCCAGCGCTGCAGAGACCTAACCTGCGGCGGAGCTCAAGGTGAGGAGGGAAGAGCGGGGGGGGGGGGCAAGGGGGGTGGCAGGGCACGGAGGAGCAAAGGGTGGAAGAGGAGGAGGAGGCGCGGGCCGCGGGTGGATGGGGACGCAGGTGGTAGAGGAGAGGAAAGTCAGCGTGGAAGAGTGGAGGTGCTGTAACGCGGGAGAGTGAGGTCGGGAGTTATATGATAGAGGAGTGCGAGTGGAGAGTGGAAGTGTGGAGACTCTGTGGAAGAAGAGCGGGGAACGGAGGTGCGGAGGCGCCGAGTGGAAGCGCGGGAAACGGACGGCGGAAGAGGACGAGGAAACGCCCGC
>NC_061855.1:639073-656573 GCF_019202785.1 Penaeus chinensis
ACAGACAGAGGGACGGGGGCTTTGTGAGAGCAGTGCGGGCGGCGTGGGCGTCCAACCACGCACTACACCTGTTGTTGTCAAGAGGGAGCCACACGGCGCTCACGTAAAGATCCCGCTCTCAAAGGAGGCGGAGGCGGTCGCCCGGGCAGCCTTGTGTTCACCCGACGAAAGGAGGGGGGGGGGGGCGAAGGGAAGAGGGTGGGTGGGGGCTAGGGTGAGGGAGTACGTAAGGGGAAGTGGGGCGAAAGGAGGGAAGGACGAGGGGAGGGGAGGGCGAAGGAAGGAAAGGGGAAAGGGGAGAGTAAGAGCAAGGGGAAGACGGAGGAAAGGGAATGGGGTCCGTGGAAGTGGGAGTTGGGGAGAGGGGAGAACGAGGCAAGGAAAAGTGGGGACGGGACAAGGGCTGGACAAAGGAGGAGGGGAGGAGGGTAAAGTAGTGGAAGAGGAGTGGAATGTGGTAGAGGGTGTGGGGAGAGGACGAGCGTGAGTCGAGCTGGGGTGATGGGGAGGGGAGAAGAGGGGGAGAAGGAGGGGGCGGAGGGGGTAGGGCATGAGTGACGGAGATGCCTGACAAGAGTGAAATAACGCCAGCTCCGTCTTGTGTACAGGTTATACATTAGACGAACATTAAGTGTGGTGTTGCGGCGAGAAGACCTGAGGAGGGAGGGAGGAAGCGGGAAAGGGGGCGAGAGGAGGGAGGAAGGAGGACAGCGAAGGGAGGGTGGAGGTTGGAAGGGAGAAGAAAGAGGGAGTAGAGAAGAGGAAGGATGGAAGAGAGGGAGAGGTGTGGCGGTGTGTGGTGGGGGAGGGAGAGGGAGGGGGTAAAGGGAGAGAGAAAGAGGGAGTGAGAGGTGGGAAGGTGCGTGGGGAGGGAGAGGGAGGGAGCAGAGGAGCGAGGGAGCGAGGGAGCTTAAGATTTATTTAGATGCCTTACCACATACCGCCACACGCAACCAAGTGAACAAATTGCCGTATAAATTCTCGGCATATTGACCATCACGTGTCATCTGAGTGCTCTGCCTCGGGTAATGCTGCTTCTCGGTACGGTCATGTGGCGCACGGCCATTTCATACGCACACACGTACACATACGCACACGTACACACACAAACGCACAAGTAGAGACTATTGCAAATACATGAACTCGTGCAGACGCGGACACACACACAGTGGCATATGTGCACTCGTTCATGCATGTACTCACTTATCTGTACAAACGCACATGAAAACGCACAAATGCAGACACACGCATCCAGACATAATCACACGCACACACGTCCACAAACAGCCTTCTCTCCTTTCCCGCTCGCATTAGGAGCTTAGTTGGACAAATAACATGCGGTGACAGGAATCACTGCCAGCGCGTCCTACGCTGCCGCCATGCAGGGTCAGAAGTATGTACATACTTACATACACACATACATTCATCAATGCAGACATGCCTGTAGACATAGAGGTTCAAAAATGTATACATACAAACACATAGAAACTTACAACATACACGCGCGCGCACACACACACACACACACACACACACACACACACACACACACACACACACACACACACACACTCAGAGGTCGCCGCGTGTGCGTGCTTCCTGACGCCCATAAACCCGCTGTCACGCTCGCCTCGGCCCCGTCCGCGTCCGAGGCTCCGCCGCGAGAGAGGACGGGCGGCAGTGTACTGAAAATTGCAGAGAGCATTTGCATTGCATTCGTTCCTGAGGAGTCACTTAGCGAGCGTCGTCGGCGGCGCAATCGGCCCGAGCGGCACCGACGGGGGGGGGGGGGGGCAATACGGAACTGTTTGCCAATTAGCCTTCAGGTAAGCGCCCGCCTCGCTCTGACGTCGGCGAACGAGGTTCAATATCGGGCATTCTTTCCCGGGCTTGTAACTCATGGCGATCCACTCGCCTTCCCGATCCGCCCTAAAGTATATCTTTAATAATTCAGGCGGCGCGGAATTTTTAAGGGAAACTATCCATTAGCAGTCGATGCCGCAGCTCTCGCCTCGCCCTTCGATAACCAAATCCATTTGGCGTCTCATCGCCATCCAATATGGAAGACAGCGAAGAGCAGGAGAGGGAGGCGCCCCGCCCCCCGCTAAAGTCATCGGGACAAAGCCTAAGCCGGAGCTAAAGCCAGCGTTTGGGACGAGCCTGGAAACGGCGGCCGGGTGGCGGGGAGGGGGGGAGGGGGAGGGGGAGGGGGAGGGGGCGGAAAAAGTGAGTGGCAGAATGAACAGCACAGCCTCCGCTTCCCAAACTTTTCCCGCCTCGTTGAAATTTCCAGCAACACTTCGTTTTCCACATGCCTACCTCCGCCTGGACTCTCGTCGCTCCCATAAACACATGGACCGCGCACTCGCATTCTTGGTATCTAGATTAGCAAACTTTCCAACCTGGGTTTCTGGACGACTTCCCTTCCATTTTACTTGCAAATGAGAAACCAGAATTTCCCGCCAATATTTTTCCCTCCCTCTCGTCGCTCCACCTAACCCCCTCCCTCCCCTCCCCTCCGCCCCCTCCATGGACGAGCAGCGGGACCAGGAATGGGGCTTCTTCCCTTCCTACATTCCCGCTCCTCTGCACCAGAACCACAGAGGGATGGCGCCCCTCCTCCTTCCCCTCTCTTCCCTCTCCCTTGCCCCCCTCCCACCCCACCCTTTCCCTTTCTCCCTCTCCCTCCCCTCTCACCCTTCACCCTAAGCCCCCTCTCTCCCTTCTCTTCTCTTCTTTCCCCAGCCCCTCCCTCCTTCCCTGCCATCCCCTTCCTCCCTGCACACGCCCCCTCTCCCTCCCCTCCTTACCACGTCCCCCTCTCCCTCCCCTCCTTACCACGTCCCCCTCTCCCTCCCCTCCCCTCCCCTCCGCTCTGCGCCATCTGCCAACCCTCCCTGAATTTTCCACACGGAACGGCCTCTCCCGAACGCCAATGGGCCATGAATGGCGAAGGGGAGCGGAGAACCCACGCTGCGGATTAAGACGGTGCGCGCGAAAATACGAAGGAGGGAGAGAGAGAGAGGGGAGATAAAAAGGGAGGGAGGAGTATGGATGGCGTAGGTTCATAGGGAAAGGGAGGGAGGATGGGTGCAATGAAGGCATGGGAGAAATGGAGAGAGAGAAAGAGAAGGCATATATATATATATATATATATATATATATATATATATATATATATATATAGATAGATAGATAGATATAAATATATATATATATATATATATATATATATACATATATGTATGTATATATATATTATATATATATATATATATATATATATATATATATATATATATAAAAAGAGAGTGAGAGAGAGAGAGAGAGAGAGAGAGAGAGAGAGAGAGAGAGAGAGAGAGAGAGAGAGAGAGAGAGAGAGAGAGAGAGAGAGAGATGAAGAAGACAAAAAAAAAAAAAAAAATGAACGAGAGAGAGAAGCAGCTTGAGGAGAAGAGGGAGCGAGCGGGAGAGAGAGGCAGCTTGAGGAGGAGAGGGAGCGAGCGAGAGAGAGAGGCAGCTTGAGAGGGAGAGGGAGCGAGCGAGAGCGAGAGGCAGCTTGAGGAGGAGAGGGAGCGAGCGAGAGAGAGAGGCAGCTTGAGGAGGAGAGGGAGCGAGCGAGAGAGAGAGGCAGCTTGAGGAGGAGAGGGAGCGAGCGAGAGGGGGAAAGGCGCCTGGCGCAAGAGCCCGGAATCGCGGATGTGGGTCGCTATGGCTCCTTTCTGCGCCCGAAGTCATCTCGCCCCTGCTGCGGCCGTGGCTCCGAGCAGGTGAACATATCTCTTGAACTCGCACTGGTATTGATGTCCGACGTGCTGCAGAGTACATTGCAGGGTACATCAAGGAGTGCAGCACGGAGCACACCCTGGATGTACATTGCAGAACAAAGAGTGCGCGCAGGCTGTAAAAAATGGGCCAAAAGTGCGGGTTCCCATGTAAATGTCAAGAAGCTGACGGGGGTGGAGCTGAACGTCCTAAAACCTAAAAAATATGCCCTCACCGGGTCCGCCTCTCTCCCCCACCCCCTTTCCCCTCCCAACCCCGTCCCGTCTCCTCACTCCTTCCTATTCAGGATTACCGCCCCCACCCCCACCGCCGTCACCCTTGCCTCCCCCGCCCCCCATCCTGGCGCGTGACACCATGGATCAGCTCACTATAACCGAGGCTCCCCCTCCCTCCACTTCTTCGTCCCCCCTCCTCCTCCCTCCACTTCTTCGTCCCTCGCCCCTTCCCTCTTCCTTTCTCCCTGCTTAGCCTCGTCTCGACCGCACGCACGTGACACGACACTCCCTTCCTCCCTTCCCCTCCCCCCTCTCCTTCCCCCTTAACCCCTTACCTTCTCTTCTTCCTCCTCTCCTTTCCTCCTTTTCCCTTCCCTCTCTTTCCTTCTCTTTCCCTCCCTTCCCCCTTCCCGAGGTTCTCCTCTCCTTTTCCCACCCTTCTCCCTCTTCCTTTCCCTCCCTTTCCTTCTCTTTTTCTCCATTCCTCCTTCCCCTATCCCGTTGGTTCTCATCCCTCCCTCCTCCCTTTCCATCCCCTAAACCCCTCTCCCTCCTTCCCTCCCTCCCTCCTTCCCTCCCTCCTTCCCTCCCTCCCTCTCCCCCGTCGGCGCCCTCGCTGTGGTAACCCTCGTCAGCATTAAAGCTGTCGTCTTCTGGCCCAGAGCTTTCTTGTGCAGGTGTGCGTGCGTGCGTGGGTGCGTGCGTGCGTGTGCTGTCTGTGTGCGTGGTGGTGATTGCGGCCCGTGAGTGATTGCGGCTGAGGTGATTGCAGTGGGCAGGGGTTGGTTGGGGGGAGGGGGGGTAGGACGTGTCAAAGCGCTGTGTGCATGCGGGGAGGAGAGGGGAGGGGGGGGGGGAAAGAGGTGGAGAGAAACAGAGAGAAATAGGTATATAGAAAAATTGATAGATAGATAGATAAATAGAGAGTGAGAGAGAGAGAGAGAGAGAGAGAGAGAGAGAGAGAGAGAGAGAGAGAGAGAGAGAGAGAGAGAGAGAGAGAGAGAGAGAGAGAGAGGACAGGGGAGGGGGGTGAGAGGGGTGGAGAGAGGCAAGGGTCAGAGAGGAGTGGGAGGACGAGCAGAGGAGGGGGAGGGGGAGGGGAGGGGAAGCAGGAGCGAGAAATGACACGGGGAGGAAAATGATGGGTGTAGAAAATGACGGCGCGGGACCAGCTGTGGGAGAGAGTGAGAAGCAGGAGGAGGGAGAGGGAAGGGAGCAGGGGGGGAGGAGCAGACTGCAGGAGAGAGGGGAGGAAGGAGGGAGGACGAGGAAGGAAGAACAAGAGGGATGGGAAGATGGAAGGAGAGAAAAAACATGGAGCACTAGACAGAATAGGAGAGAGATTTAGAGATTTAGAGATTTAGAGAGAGAGAGAGAGAGAGAGAGAATGAGAGAGAGAGAGAGAGAGAGAGAGAGAGAGAGAGAGAGAAAGAGAGAGAGAGAGAGAGAGAGAGAGAGAGAGAGAGAGAGAGAGAGAGAGAGAGAGAGAGAGAGAGAGAGAGAGAGAGAGAGAGAGAGAGAGATGCAAGAGCCAGACGGAGCGGTAAAATCCTGGGCAAAACGGAAAAGGAAGACGAAAAAAGCCCGCCCCCCCCGAGTCCGGCCAAAGCGCGGGCGGCGAGGGCGGCGGGCTGCAGATTCCGGGCGTGACGGGGGCGTGTCCGAGGCGGAAAGGTCGGGACAGGAAAGTACAGGAGCCGGGAAGACGGGAAACGGGGTGGGCGGCCAGCGGGGGGAGGGAGGGGAGGGCGGCCAGGTGAGGAGGAAGGGGCGGTCAGGCAGCGTGGGCGGGGTGGGGGGGCGGGGCAGGGAAGGGTCGGAGGGACGGGCAGCAGGAGGGAAGACGGAGGCGGAGCAGGGGCGCGGGCGGGGCGGGGGAGCGGGGGGAGGGCGGCGACAGCGCCGAGGATCAACAACCGCCACGCTAAAAGCCACCATCACCAGCCGCTATCAGCACTGCTCGGCTGATTATCAGGTGCGTGCGGCCGATCGACCGTTGCAGAGTGCATCGTTCGCGCGACACCTGAGGCCCGGGATAACTTTGAACGAAACTTTTCGGTATGGATCGATACCCGACTGGCAGAGCCACAAGTGGATGCACCGCAGCGCCCGGGCGGCCGCCGGCGGACGTTTCACTTGGGATCGGACGCCCGCGCGCCGCCGCCGCCCGCCCGAGCGAAAGGCTGTGGGAGCGAGCGCTCTGCCGTGTGCAATACGAGCAACTCCAGCTCCATTGCAAACACCGGGGCGAGGGTGAGGCCGCCAATTAATGGGCTCCCGGCCTGCACATAACCTGCACCGCCCCTCCGTGCCTGCACACGGCCTTCGTTCGCCAGCCTGCGGCGCATCCGCCCCCTCAGACAAACAGCCTGCGCCCCGGGACCGTCTCAACACAGCCTGGGCGACCCTTTGTGCCTGTCGCAGCCTGCAGCGGCCTCCCTGCCCCCCTCAGGCCTGCACGAATCCTTGCCGCCACAGCCCGGACCTCCCTCCATATCTGTCTGGGGCGACGATGCAGGCTGAAGGGAGCCTCCACTCCTGCATGCGCCTGCAACGCCCCCCCCCCCCCCCCAGCCTGTACCTGCAACACGTCCACTGAGCCTGCCTCCCTCCCGCCCTCGCCGCGCCACACGTGCGCTCCTCCTCCGCTTACTTACAAACCCGCAATTCATTGTCAGTCTCGCCCCACTTTATGCGCTCATAATTTCTGCCGGAAACTCCCTTCTCAGCCCTTATCTGATCGGACTTTTCCTTCTTGACCCCGGCCTGCCCCCCTCCCCGACCCCAGCCTTCATAACTCCGCACTAATTCCCTTTCTGGGGCACCGCGCCGAGCCGGCCGCCCGCTGACAGCCCTCCGCGCGCGTGCCTCGCCTCTCATCCTTCTTGCTTCTCCTCGCCTCTCATCCTTCTTGCTTCTCCTCGCCTCTCATCCTTCTTGCTTCTCCTCGCCTCTCATCCTTCTTGCTTCTCCTCGCCTCTCATCCTTCTTGCTTCTCCTCGCCTCTCATCCTTCTTGCTTCTCCTCGCCTCTCATCCTTCTTGCTTCTCCTCGCCTCTCATCCTTCTTGCTTCTCCTCGCCTCTCATCCTTCTTGCTTCTCCTCGCCTCTCATCCTTCTTGCTTCTCCTCGCCTCTCATCCATTCTTGCTTCTCCCGCCTCTCATCCTTCTTGCTCTCCTCAGCCTCTCATCCTTCTTGCTCTCCTCGCCTCTCATCCTTCTGCTTCTCCTCGCCTCTCACCTTCTTGCTTCCCTCGCCTCTCATCCTTTCTGCTTCTCCTCGCCTCTCATCCTTCTCTTCTCCTCGCCTCTATCCTTCATGTTTCCTCCCCTCTCTTCCCTTCTTGCTTCTCCTCGTTTATTCTTTCTTCTTCGCCACTTTTCCCTTCTTTTTCCTGCCTCTATCCGTTGTTCTCCTCGCCTTATCCGTCTGCTTCTTCGCCTCTCCCCGTTGTTCCCCTGCCTCTCTCCTTCTTGCTTCTCTCCCCCTTTTTATTTATTCTAGTTTGTTCTCGTTTTTGGTTCCTCGTCACCGGCATGTTTCTTCCAAACCTTTTCTTTCTTCTTTTTCTTCTTTTCTTTCTTTCTTCTTCTTCTTCTCTTCCTCTTCTTCTTCTTCTTCTCCTTCTTTTTTTTTTCTTCTTCTTTTTCCCTTCTCCTTGCCTTTTTATCACCTTTCCTCCCCCCCCCTCTTCGCGCGGGGCACTCCTGTTTTCCAGAGCGCCTTCCGCCCTGCCCAGAGTCCTGCGCCTTCGGTTTATTTGGCGTCTTTTGGGGCCTCAAATCCGCGCCCGCTAGAATTTGTTTGTTGTCTCGCCAAAGTTTTTGTTGTTGGGGGTTTTGTGTGTGTGTGTGCGTGTCGGGTGCTTGCGTAGCGTATGTATATGTATATTACCACACACACACACCACACACATACAAAAACACA
This sequence comes from Penaeus chinensis, assembly GCF_019202785.1. Taxonomy (NCBI): domain Eukaryota; kingdom Metazoa; phylum Arthropoda; class Malacostraca; order Decapoda; family Penaeidae; genus Penaeus; species Penaeus chinensis. Next base: position 647,004 of record NC_061855.1, read on the forward strand.
CACACACACACCACACACACACACAACACACACACACACCACACACCACACACACACCTTCGGATGACATACCCGCATCGAAACAGAGGAAACCTCCCCATACCCTCAGTATACATCACACAATATATTTAGTTCTACTCACAAAATCGCTCATAGCTCCATCTTTCTTTATATTGGCAATTAACGAACAAAGAAAAAACACGAATTCAGACCTCATGAAAGCGAGAATAAAATGTTCATCCCAAAAGTCGGACGCGATGAAGCCAAGAGGAAAAGCCAACATGATTTTCGTCCGATTATACACATAACACGTATTTGCAACTGGTTTCCCATGCAGGGACAAACTTAGCCTAAGTTCGTGCAGTTCGGCTCGCAAACAAAAGATTGACGGAAAAAATAACAAGTCACAGAGAGCTACCTCCGGGGAAAAATATTAATAAAGGGAAACTTGAATTTTATATAAAAAAGTGCTCTATTATGCAGTCTTTCCACTCGACACTGCAAAAGCAGCGAAAATGTGTGACGGTTTCATCTCTCGAATGAAATTTACTTTTGTATTGACAAAGAAAATTTTGTCTTGAAGGAATAATCGGTAAAAAAAGTGATCCAATTTGAAACAAATGATACAGATGAAAGTTAAGAAAATACGCGGCTGCTCATTTTCCCTAAGCACAAAGCATTCAACCCCACATCTAGGCGCCATTCCTGATGACGATGACGCCCCACAGCGATATGCTAGCAAGCTCACCACTTTCCCCCGCCACCATTCCCCGCGTCGTGCGACGTCAGGCCGGCGACGAGGGACCTTTTTTAGCCCCGGGCCCAAACGTGACAACCGCCCCATTTTTATTGCTGAAAAAACGCTCTCTTTTGGCATAAAAAAAAGTCGGATTCATGCCTTCCCTCCGCGCCGGGCCCCCACGCCCACTCTCACATCCCGCAGACACGCTTCTCGCCCACCCTCGCGCCCTTGCACTCGAGCGCCACTATCGCCTCCATCTCCGCGGACACAAAGCCCAACAAAAACGGGGGCGGGAAGGGAAATTTGAAAAACGGGCGGATGCCCCGGGCCCCCAGGACCCCCCGCGAGCAACCCGACTTTCCCCGACACGGCCCTTTGCCCCCTCGCCCTCGCGCCCTAGCTCTCGCCTCCCTCGTCCTCGCGCCCTAGCTCTCGCCTCCCTCGTCCTCGCGCCCTAGCTCTCCTCCTCGTTTCCCCGCCGCCCCCAGCCCCACCCCGCTTCTGTCCTCCTCTCCGTCACTTTGTGCCTTTCCCCTGTCTGTTCTTTCAAATAGCCATCGACCCTTGTTCTTCCTCTCCCCCCTTCACTCTCTTTCTCTCTCGCCCCCCTCTTCCCCCTTTTCTCCCTCTCTCTCCCTTCTTTTCCCTCCTCCCTCACCGTGGGAAACGCCGGGCTTTGAAATTTTGGGGCAATATTCGCGTAAACTTTTTAAAAAAAACGATAAATCATTTTTTTTTGCATCCTGCTGGAACCGGGGCCTTGGGGGGGTTTAAAACCCCGGGAGGAGGAAACATCGACAAAGCAAAGCCACAAAAAATTAAGAAAAGCACAAGACGGAAAAGAGAGATAAAGAAAGAAAGAAAGAAGGCGGGGGAAAGGAGAAGGAGAGGAATAAAATAAAATTAAAAATAAGACGCTACTGCCGCAAAAAAGGGAAAAAGGGAGACAAAAGAAAGAAGATAAAAAAAAAGAAAAAAATATGAACAAGAAGAAAGAGGGAAAAAGAAGAGAAGGGAGGCATAGGAAGGGAAGAAGAGGAAAGGGGAAGCAACGTCTCCTGTAACTTTCCCCCCCGCGAAATTTTCTTGTTTGTGAGGCGCTGTTATGGTCTTTGGAACCGTCTAATTGGGACCGTGCGCCCGGCCTGGGACGCCCGCCGCTGAGCCGCGAGAGGACTCGGCAAGGCAAAGTCCTCAGAAGCCCTGTGAGAGGCTTTGTCGGCCCCCCCCCCGCCCTCCCTTTCCCCCTTTTGCCCCTCCTCGCCCCGGGCCGCGCCCCCCTCCCCTTCCCCTCCCCCCCCTTTTTTGGCCCTCTCCCCCTCCTCCTGCGCCCCCCTCCCCCTTCCAACGCTTCCCCCCCTCCCCCCTACCCTTCCTTTTCCCCAAATCCCCCCTCCCTCCCTTTTTCTCGTCTCGTTCTCTTCCTGTCTCTTTCCCATTCTCTTTCCTTTTCCTCTTTTCCTTCTCCCTCCCTCCTCTCCCTTCTTCTCTTTCTCTTCTCTCACCCTCTCCTATCCCCTTTCCCCCCAAGGGGCCCTTTTTCTCCCTCCCTCCCTTTTCCCTCCGCTTTTTTATCCTTCCTCTCTTTTTTCATCTCCCCCCCTTCTCGTCTTTTTCTTCTTTTGCTTTTTTTGTTTTCCACCACGAGGAAAGAAAAGGAAGAAAACTAAGACGAAGGAAGGGAATATGTAGAAAGAGAGGGGATAAAAGAAAGGGAAAAGAAGAGAAAAGGGAGGAGGAAGAAGAAAAAAAGAAAGAGGGGTAAAGAAGATAAAGAGGAGGCAGGAATGTTTAAAAGACGAATTTTTTAAGGGAAGAAAAAGGGAGAAAAAGGGAAAGGGAAGGAAGAAGGAAAAAGAAGAAAGGGGAAGGAAGAAAGATGGAGGAAGAGAGAAAGTAAGCAAGATGGAAGAGGGAAGAAGAGGGAAGGAAAGGAAGAAGAGAAAAGAAAATGGGAGATGGGAGAAAGCTGACGGGAAAGGAAGAAGGGATAAAGGGAATGGAAGGGAAGGTAAGATTGGAGAGAGGAACAAGGAAAGGAAAAGGGAAAGGGAAAGGGGAAAGGGGAAAAGAAAGAAAGGAAAGGGAGGGGAGAAAGGGAAAAAAAAAAAGGGGGGGGGGAAAAGGGAAAAAGGGAAGGGAGGGGGGCATTTGACTCGCGGGAGGAGCAATACTTAAGGCTCCCATTACCTCTTTTGGGCCCCCAAATCGATCCTGATTAGTTTTGGGCCCAAAGAACGAAGCAGAAAAAACGCCCCCATTTTTTTTCCCCCCATTACTGCGGTCCAGCCACCTCACGCTGCCCCCGCGAAGCAACCCCAAAAACCCCACCACCTGTCACGGCGGGGTACCACACCACAGACTGATTCAACAAACAACTATCTTTTTCAGCTAGTCATTTAACACCAAAATCAGGCAAAACTACAGAAACACGGACAGCAACAAAACAGACGAGCAGACGACACTGGCTGTGGGCAATTAAGTATGATCTGTACCCTTCCCCCCCCAAATTAACCCGCCACTCTCCATTCAGTACACTTACCCCAAACACGCCTAGGGGTAGAAAAAGAGTAGAGAGGCAGAGGAAAGGAGAGGAGAGAGAGAGAGGAGAATTTGGGGGATGGAAAGAAAAGAGAGAAGAGGAAAGAAAAGAGAGAAAAGAGAAGAGAGAAAGAGAGAGAGAAGAAGAAAAAAGAAAAGAAAAGAAAAGAAAAAGTAGAAAGAAGAGAGAGAAAAGAAAAAAAAGAGGAGAAAAGGGGAAAAAGAAAAGAAAAGAAAAGAGAGAGAAGGGAGAGAGAAGGAGAGAAAAGAAAGAAAGAAGAAGAGAGAAGAAAGAGAAGAAGAGAGAGAGAAGAGAGAAAAGAGAAAAGAAAAGAAGAGAAGAAGAAAAGAGAAAGAAAAAGAGAAAAAGAGAAGAGAGAGAGCGAAAGAGAGCGAAGAAAAAAAAAGAAGCAAGGAGCGAGAGACGAAAGCAAGAGCGAAAGAGCGAAACAGAGAGAGAAGAGAGAAGAGGAAAAAAAGAGAAGAGAGAGAGAAAAGGGAGAGAGAAAGAGAAGCGAGAGAGAGCGAGAAGAGAAGAGAGCAAGGCGAGAGACAAGACGAGGAACGGAGAGAGAAAGAAAGAGGAAAAAAGAAGAGAGAAAAAAAGAGAGAAAGGAGAGAGACCCGAAGAGAGCGAGAGAGAGAAGAAAGAAACGACGAGCGAGCGAAGAAGCGAGCGAGCGAGCGAAGAAAGACGAGAGAAGAACAGTCCGTGATGAAGATGGTCCGTGAGTGAGAGAAAGCGGAGTGAGATAAAATATCGGGAACCTTTTCCCCCGCCTTCCAGCCGCGTCCTTCCCCCCCTCCGCCGCCCCCCGCCCGATGTCCCCTTTTCCCGGGGGCGCCGACGCGTCTCTTCCTGCCCCGCTCACCTACCCACGCCCCCCCTCCCCCCATTCCTTGGCCCTCCATCTTCCCTCCTCCCTCCTCCCTCTCCCTTTCTCCATTTATACTATTTTCCCCCCCCCCCTCCCCTTTTTCCTACAATTCCTCCTCCCCTCCCCCCCTTTCCCTCCCGTTCCCCTCCTCCGCCCCCTCCCCCTCCCTCTTCCCCTCTGCCCTCCTTTCCCTCCCTCTTCCCTCTTCTCTCTTCCTCCCCCTCCTCCTCCCCCTCCTCCTCCCCTCCTCTTCCTTTTCCTCTTCCTCCAACTTCTCCTCTTCCCATTCTTCCTCCTACCCTTCCCCCCCCTCCCCCCCCCTCCCCTCCCTCCCTTCCCCCCCCCTCTTTGGCTGCGCGACGATTAACCCCGACTCGATCCTGGTTAAAAAATTTGGGGAACCGATAATAAAGGAACGGCGGACCTTCGCGTGCGTGGGAGGGGGGGATCCAGGCGTACACCCACCTATACTCAGGGGGGAGGCCAAGGGGAAGATACCAGAGAGAGAGACGAAAAAGTTTGAAAAAAAATAACAAGTGGCTATAGATAAAGATCAAAAAAACAAAAGATAAAGATAATCGAATTAAATCAGATAGACAACTATAAACGGATTTATATACCGAAAGGATAACGAGAATCAATACAAGGCAAAAAAAGAAAAAAAACAGGAAGGCAGACTAAATGAAATAAATTAAATAGAGACTACAGGACGAGGATTATAGCAAGGGGGATGGACAACAGATAGGATGAATAGACAAAAAGACAATAAAACCTTAAACCCACCGCAACCCTCTTCCTCACCCCTCCTTTTCTCCATACACTTTAAACATCTCACTTCCTTACACCTTCCTTCTCACTCTCTTAAAGTCACCCAATCTGCAGTGTCCCTCCTCTTCCTACATCACACTCGCCCTCTCTCTCTCTCCTCTCTCTCTCTCTCTCTCCCCTCCTCTACTCATCTCTCTCTCTCTCTTTCCCCCTCCTCTCCCCCTCCTCTCCACTCTTCTCCCCTCACTCTCTCACTCTCTCTCTCTCTCCCTCTCTCTCTCTCTCTCTCTCTCTCTCTCTCCTCTCTCGCTCTCTCTTCTCCTCTTTCCCGTTTTCATCTTACCTGCTTTTACGAGAACATTTAATTTTGTGCCCTTTCTTCCCTGTGCCCCCTCCTCATTATCACGATCTTTCCTCCTCCTCCTCCTCCTCCTCCTCCTCCTCCTCCTCCTCCTCCTCCTCCTCCTCCTCCTCCTCCCTCCTCCTCCTCTTCCTCCTTTTCCTTCTCCTTCTTCTTCTCCTCCTCCACCTCCTTCTCCTTCTTCCCCCCCCTCCTTTTTCCTCCGCCCTTTTTATCTCTTTCCTCATGCGAGTCGATGGCAAGCGAAGGGCCGAGGCGGACCCGCAGGAGCGTAATCCAGAAGATGGCGAGGAGGGAGGGAGGGGGGTACGGACGGACGGGTTAGAATGAGGAGGGAGGAAGGGGAGGAAAGAGGGAGAGACAGGGTATTATCGAAGGGAAGAGGGGAAGAAGAGGAAGAGGAAGCGACTGAGGGAGAAAAGAAGGAAAGCAAAGGAAGGAAGGGGAAGGAAGAACGGAAAGAAGAAGAGGGATGGGAAATGTGGGGAGCGAAGTCGTGAGACGGGACGGACGGTCGTGCCTCCCTGGCGGAGAGGGTCGTGCGCAGCTTTAGAAAAAGGGGGGGGAAGGGAGGGGGGCGTGAGGAGAGAAGCTTGGGGTCGGAAGGACGGAGAAGAAAAGGGGACGGAAGGAGAGAGGAGAAGGGGAGAGGGAGAATGGAAAGGCGCACGAAGCGGAGGCGCTGTAGGAAGGCATAAAACGCGAATTCAAAGGAAGAGAGATCGTTTCTCGCTTCCTGCAGGTCACGGGTTGATGCCGGATTGCAGGTCACACGGGGGGGGGGGGGGGGGCGACGACGAGGAGAAGGGGGAAAAAGGGAAAAGGAAGAGGCCAGGGATGGGAAAGGGACTGGGAGGGGGAGAAGAAAGGTGGTAAGAGAAAAAGGAATAGGGGAAAGGAAGTGGAAGAGGAAAGAGAGAGAGAAGGAAGGGAGAGGAGAGAAGGGAGGTTAAGAAAGGAAGACAGACAAAGGCAAGGGGAGGGGGAGGGGAGGGGTGCGTGTGCTATGTACGCTCGGAGACGAAAGACTGAACTAGGATAATTAAGAGCAGACTCGCCCTTCGCCGCGAGACTTCCGATACTTCTGGCTCCCCGCTCACCTCCTCCGCCTCCGCCTCCACCTCCGCCTCCTCGTCGTCGTCGTCCTCCTCTTCTTTAAGTCTCTCTTTGTCTCTGTCTATCGTTTTATTGTATATTCGTCTGGTCTCTCTCTTTCCTCTTCACTATTTTTTATTTCGTTCTCTTGTTCCTCTCCTCTTCTTGCACTCTCCCTCCTTCCCCTTATCGGCTTCTCTCTCTCGCATCCCCTTCTCATTCACTCCTCCAGGATAATCTATCCTTATTTTCTTCTTCTTCCTTTAATCCAACTCCTTGCTTACTCTCCTTCTCCGTCTCGCCCTCCACCTAATTCTTCTCCTCACCTCTCCCATGCATCGTTGCCTTCGTCTTCCTCTTCCCCTTCCCTCTCCTCATCTCCTCTCCCTTCCTTTCCTCCCTTCTCATCTCTCCTACTGTCCCCTCATCTCTCTTCACCCTCTTCCTCTCCCCATCTCGCCTTCCTACCTCTCTCCTCCTCTACTGCCTTCCGACTTCTCCCCATCTCTCCTCGCTACCCCTCCTCCTCCCCTCCCCCTCCCCCTCCCTTCCGTCCCTCTGCCCCCGAACCCCTAATCAGGTGAGTCCGGGGCGCCAGGTGAGGCCCCTCATTGATCCCCGAGCCTCTTCCCCAGGAGCCCCTCGATGCCCCAGATTAGCTCCCGCGCCGCCGTTCCCGCGTGAGTGACGAGGGCGTCCACGCGGGCCTCCTGACTCGCCTCATCACCGTCGTCATCATCGTGGTCGTCATCACCAGCCGGGTTGAGGGGCGGCGGCCTCGCTCTCACCCGCTCTCGTCCTCTCCTGCGCCGCGGGGAGGCAGAGGACGTCGTGGGGGAGGGTGTCGGCGTGTGAGGGAGGGAGGGAGGGAGGGAGAGAGGAAGGTAACATGGGGGGGAGGGAGGGAATAAATGAGTGAGCGTGTGAGTGAGTAAGTGAGTGTGGGAGTAAGTGAATGAGGGAGTAAGTGAGAGTGAGTGAGCGAGCAAGCGAGTGAGTGAGGAAGCAGTGGAAATGCCGTATATTAGCTCCCTCCTCGCGCCCTCGCTGGACACTCGTCTACCACCGCAACTGTCAGCCATTTATTGCCAATAAACTTCCCACGGATAACTGACTCGCATTTTCCTATGGTTCGCCCGTTCCAGAATGCTACATGTCGCAGGGCCGCGGGCGGGGGCGCGGGGGAGGGGGAGGGGGAGGGGTTCGCGAGGGCGAGCGATCGAGCTGTCCATAAATAGGATAAACTTCCGAGCGCTCCCCTCGCGCTGATCCCCTCATGACTCCCCTCAAGAGCGGGATTAAACCGTGTCTTCCTCTCGCCATCTCCGCCTCGAAACTTTTGCCACTAGTGCGGTGCTCGGCGTACGGGCGTGGAGGGCCGCCTCGCTCCCACGGGCGGCGCCGCAATCAATGTGACGAGTGACTGGCTCCGACTTTCTCTCCGGCCGGACGTGCATGCGGGCGCGGCGGCCCCTCATTCCACTCATTTCTCGCCCGGAATGAGGCGCGGACCCGACTGACATTCTTTTCTCCCTCGGCGCCATTGATTTTGTCATATTTCAGCACTTTCGGCGGCAGAGGCTGTGAATGCCACCCTCCGGCCCGCGCTCGCACGCCCGCACGCACTCACTCGCTCGGGAGAGACTGCCACTACGGAGGGCGCGCTCGCAATTACCCGCCGCCCGAAGAGCACCTAATTGATACGTTCGGACCGCAGCGGCAGCGTGGGGGGGGGGGGGGGGGGGCACAGCAGGCTCGCCTGAAATATATGGCGGCGCCCCATCGGCCGTGACAGGAGCATGCCATAGCGGGCAGCGCGGACGCATGGCAGGCCGCGCCGCCGGGACCTGGCCACGCCGCACCAGCCGATGACAGAGTGCGGCCTCGCAGCACGAAGATCAACGAGCGGCCGCCCGGCAATAACTTGCCCCGCGGCCGCTACTGCCGCCAAAGTGCTCCAGGAGCCCCTGCCCCTCACGCCCCTACACGCCCCCGCCCTGCTCGTCACAACCCTCCGCCCGCCTCCTCTGCCCCCGCCCCTGCCCGCCACCCCTGCCCCTGCCCCTGCCCCCGCCCCTGCCCGCCACGCGCCTCCCCCGAGCCTCTGGGGCGACTCTACAGGAGGAGGAGGATAGGTGGGATAGGGGAGGAAGAATAAATGGAAGGGATGGAAGAAGAGAGGAATAGAAGAGGTAAAGAGAGAAAGGATGGGAGATATGGAGAAGATGAATACAGATAGAGATAAAGATGGAAATAAAGGAGGAGCAGGAGGAGGAGGAGGAGGAGAAGGCCCTCGTATTTAGGACAAGAGTAACGGCCTGTCAGCCCGACCTGCAGCCGGCGGCCGGGACTCTGCAAGGAGACGCGATCCCTCGCCGCCCCAGGAGGCCAGCTGCGGCGGACACGGACCGAAGGCGCAGGGGCAGGGGCGGCAGTGGCCGCCGGAGACTCTAGGAGCCACTAGCAGCAGGTAGGCGCCCCTAGGAGCAGCTAGAAGCCAGTAGGAGCACCTAGGACTACTGGCAGCAGCTCGGGACTAATAGGAGCAGGCAGAACCCACTAAAACCCACTGTGAGCCGCTACGAGCCACTATGAAAAGCTGGAGATTCTACGTGTAACTATAAGCCTCTGGGAGCAACAGGGAACCACTAGGAGCTTCTAGGAACATCTAGGAGCCACTAGGAGCAGCTAGTAGCACGAGAGAGCGAGAGTCAGGGAGCTGAGACTAGATGCGCAACTCGAGACTGCTCGTAGCTGGAAGTTCCGTGAGTCATGCGCGGCTCATGTGCATGATAAGGACCTTATCTCCTCCGCCGACAACGGGAGACGTCGGGGCTTTCAACTGATGGCAAAAACAATACTTCCCTCTGAGGAGAACACTTGGAAACGCTCACGGGGTTTTCGTCCTGCAACTTGAAAACACGTACACGTTCGTACGAGCGCCTCGTTCGCACACACGCTCATGAACTGGGCAGGCATTTTAGTTGTGTGTGGGTTTGCGCTTATAAGTGAATGAATGAATAAATAAATAAATAAACATATATAGGTAAACTCATACATACATACATACATGCATACATATATGCTGTATATAAACGTATACACAATCACTTCAACACAGCTAATGTAATTTCCTTCCTTCCCTCTCGGGTCTCTGAAGTGATCGCTCTTGTAATCTGGTTTTG
>NC_061855.1:661573-666573 GCF_019202785.1 Penaeus chinensis
CAATTCTTAACAAAGCTCCCTCTCGCCCTGTCTTCCCGCCTCGCATCGTCTCGCCGGCCGATTAACTTCTCCCGCCTTCATTACCATCTTAATGCCTTAATTCTATCCCGGCGCCGAGTTTTGTCCCACTCTGAACCTCGCCCTCCACGCCCGCAGCCCCCGCCCACTCACATACGCACGCACGCCCTCGTCTCCAATGCTCAAGGCCGCCCTCGCAGTCCAGCCCGCACGCCCACCTCGCCCCTCTCCTCCACGCCCTCTCCATTACACACTCAGCCCCATCTTACCTCCGCCCCTCATCAACCGTGGCAGCGCCTCCCCGGGCCTCCCTTCCCTCCCTGCGCCCCGGGCCTCCCTTCCCTCCCTGCGCCCCGCGCCTCCCTTCCCTCTCTCCCTTTCCTCCCTGCCAGCGCACCCTCCCCCTCCCCGCCCTCCCCCTCGGGCTGGCCACTTGAGCCGGGTGGCCGCGTCCGCCGCGCACATTAGAGGTTGCGCCAGATTGCACCCGGCTGCCAGCCTCCCGTTGTAACCCACCCGAGGGAGCACGCGAATTTGTCCCCTATCCCTGGCTGTTATATAGCTTTATATAACGCTCGCCGGTCGCGCGCCATTCTGGTGCTTACGGGCAGCGGCCATAAGGGCGGGACTCGGGCGGGCGAGAGCGGGGATGCGCCCTTGCAGCGACTCGCGGCGTAGTGGTGTCGGCAGCTCTGTTCTCTGCCCAAGTTATGGCCTCGGTTGCCACTCGGGGGGAATTTTGCGGATGTTTTATTTTTTTTCCTACATAATTCACGCGGTTTCGCTCTCCTCTCTAATTCTGGGGATATTTTACATGCAGCTTAACAAAAATGGAGTGGGAATGTCTCCTCTATATTACACGCCTGTTTTTGACGTTAAAGAATTCTAATTGGGAACTTTTCCAATATCCTTTCCCACACCCCTCCTTTACTCGATTTTTTTCTTCTCTCTCTCTCTCTCTCTTCCTCTTTTTTTGCCATTTCCCGGCGGAGGCGGGAGACAGGAAGGACGGGACAGCAAGTGCAGCAGTCACGGAAGGCGATAAATTCCTGGCGTGTTTTTACTGCCGCTGTAGATACACTTTTCTGCCTCGCCGCCGCTCCTCCGCAACAACACGAGGCCAATTAATACACGCCGTGGCTTGCTGCTGATTGGCTTATTCCTGAATGTCAATAGTTTTTTCCCTCCGCCCTTTCAGCGGGCGAGTTAAAAACAACTTTCGGGATCAGTGCCCTGCTCCGGGAAATTGGTGCGTCTGCGGCAGCGGGGCCAGATACAGGCCCTCACATGCACACACACACACACACACACACACACACACACACACACACACACACACACACACACACACACACACACAGACACACACAGACACACACAGACACACACAGACACACACACACACACACACACACACACACACACACACACACACACACACACACGCACACACACACTCATACATACACTCATATCCAGCCACGCATATGTGCACACTGATATATGCTCATCTGAGAGAACCGCAACTGACGTCCATGAAAAATTCTGATCTCCAATATTTTCCAACTACTCCAGTTGGTGAGGATTCTTTGGATACTTATTTCGCATTCATTGTAATTCTCCATCGTTTCTGGTACGGCGTTTCACCATAACGGAATTCCGTACCTGATCGAGCATAAGTAAGAAGTAAGTGAAAATCGGCAACAAAACTCCGTAGACTTTTTACACAGTTCACTCTACCTGCTCCTTGGAATTTCCTTCACGGTTTCAGCGCCAATTTACCTGCAAGATAAGAGAAAGGAACGTTAGTCATAATATACTTGATAATGATAAAGGATAATAGCACAATACATTAAAAAATCTTATCCTCCGCCCCCTGGCTCCAATACCTCCCCGCGAGCGGCGCCGACCCTCCGCTTGGACGGCAAGGGTCAGGTGTCGGTCCTGCGGCAGAAGTGCCCGGCCCTCGTCACCCGGCCATCTTTTCCGAGCGAGCGGGAAACAAGGCCGTGTCCTCCGCTACCCCCCCCCCCCCCCCCCGTCCACAGCCTCTCCCTGGCTACAGACGAGGGTCCCGTGAGTCCTCCCTCCCTCCTTCCTCCCTCCCTCCCTCCGTCCCCGCCCCTTCCGTGCGGTGCCAGTGGACCGTGATGCGTGAGAGAGGCTCCATCAGCCCGCGGCGGCAGGTAGCGTAAGCGGGCGGCGGCGGGAGCTGGCTGCCTGCTCGCGTCGCCACCTGTTGCTTAGGCGGGAGTGTCGGCCCAACGCTCTGCCCCGCGATGGCTCTCCCCCTCCCTCCCCCCTCCCCTCTCCCCATGCTCCTCTCGGTCTGGGCCCCCTCCTCCTCTCTCCTCCTCCTCCTCTCCCTCTCCCGCTCTCCACATCGTTCCCACTTCCCCTTCCCTCCCTTCCTCCTCCTCCTCCTCTCCCCCCGCACACGCCGCCCGCCCCCACTCTCACTCTATCATTCTTTACCTCTCCCGCCCGCTCGATGCTTTCGTTCACGCCACTCGCACGCTGCCTTTTCTTAATGCAGCGTCCTAATCCGGCCGCCCCCTTCTCCCGCCTCGTCCATCGCCCGGGGCCTTTGAGAGGCGCTGAATGCCGGCTTGCACAACCGCGAGAAAGCAGGCACTCACGATCCGACGCTCGTTCGCAGTGCTAGTGCCATCCGACGGCCACTTGCAGGCGACCGAGATCATCTGCGTTTCGTTCAGCGAGCGAAACTCTCGCCGCCTAACTTTCTGCTTAATATAGTGCCGTTTTCCTTGACCTACGTACGATACAGTGCCACCCCGTGCCCTGCGTACTGACTCTCTCGCGTGCCATACACACTCTCTCTCTCCGGGGGAGGGACACTAACACGTCACTAACCGCCGGAAAATATGCGTGCGGTTGGTTTATTGCTCTCCATTTGGCTTTTTGCGTCGACGGTGTTCCGCTCTCTCTCTCTCTCTCTCTCTCTCTCTCTCTCTCTCTCTCTCTCTCTCTCTCTCTCTCTCTCTCTCTCTCTCTCTCTCTCTCTCTCTCTCTCCCTCTCTCTCTCTCTCTCTCTCTCTCTCGCTCTCTCGCTCTCTCGCTCTCTCGCTCTCTCGCTCTCTCGCTCTCTCTCGCTCTCTCGCTCTCTCGCTTTTTGTGTCGACGGTGTTCCGCTCTCTCTCTCTCTCTCTCTCTCTCTCTCTCTCTCTCTCTCTCTCTCTCTCTCTCTCTCTCTCTCTCTCTCTCTCTCTCTCTCTCTCTCGCTCTCTCGCTCTCTCGCTCTCTCGCTCTCTCTCTCACGGCGGCCGTCGGGATCCCCAGAAATCGGCACGTGCATTACTCTTGCCTCCTTCGCATTCCGCCAGATTTCCTCGCCGGGACGCTGACAGAACCTGTTATCGTGGCCATAAATACTGGCATTAACGCGATTCCCTCCCCGCTGCCTCACGGGTAGTTGTCGCGCATACGGGCGGCGCTTCCTTGTCACCGGCATTACGTAGCATGCTGTGTTAAATCACCGCCACGGCCGCAGAAATCCCAAATTCAGCAGCTGCACGACACACTGATCTCCGCCATTCTCTCCCCCCGAAGCGCCATAAACCACAGGCAGCGACACACGAAATGACACACGAAGCCGCACCGCCCGACGCAGCCACAGCCGGGCCGCCGACAAGCCACAACCGGGCTCTGTCACAACAGCCCAGCACAGGCAGCACAGCGCCAGACCTGCACCAGTGCCGGATCTCCCCAAGGAGCCATGATCCATGCTGCTGCGGCTGTCTGTGGCACCAGTGCTGATCCCTCCCCCCTCCCTCCCTCCCTCCCACCCCGTCCTCTCCCCAACACTCATGTTTAGTCCTTACTCTTTCCACTCTTTCTCAGACCTGCCTTTCTCTTCCTCCCTCTCTAATTCCTTCTTCGCGAGCTATTCTTCTCCCCTCTTTCCTCTTTCGCTTCCAGCTACTTGCTAATTCTCTCCCCTATGCTGGACCCCTTCTTCTCCTTCAACTTTCTTGTACTTCTTCTTCCAATAACTCGTCAATCTGTGTTCGCCCCATCCCCTCGCAGCCCCGGCCCGCCCGCCCCTCCCTCCGTGGGCGTCCTCCCCCGGCCCCTCCGCCCCCCTTCCCCCTCCCCCCTTCCCCCCGCCCCTCCGCGCCCGCCACGACCGCCGCCTCCGCCCGCGCCCCCCGCTACCAACACATCTCACTCACCCGCACAATTTGCCGCTGACAGGAACAGTTAGTTGCCCAAGTGGCGGCTTGGGGAATTTACCTCCTCCTACCTGGGTCGAGGGCGGCCGCGGCGGCTCGGCGGCGACCTGCGGCCCCGGCGACACGACCCGCGTCTCAGGGCGAGGAGCTGGTCGTGCCCTTCGCCGCCCTCGCACCTGAGGACGACCCCTAGGGCGCCGCGGCTCAGGAAGGCGGAGAGAGCGACCGAAAGGAAATGGTGCGGGGCGAAGGACGGTGGAGCGTGTGCGGGCCGCGCCACGCACACACGTACACACGCGCACACGCCTTTATACGTTCTCGCACACACATGAGCAAGTGCACTCGTCCTTGCACATACATAAGAAAGAGAACCGTATATGCAAATTTGCAGCAAGCGCACGTATGCACACACGTATGCACATAAACGAGCCCACGCACACAGATACACACGGACGCACACACGCGCTCACCCTCAAACCACTTGGTGTTTTATGACCGTACAGCAAGCTTAAGTAATTAGCACAAGATACCTGTTTTTTGCCACTGCAGGCACTGGAGGTGCTGCAGATGGCGAGGCTGATAGCGAGGCCGAGCGCAGTCAAGATGATAGTGATGATGATAATGACGATGCCGGAGCTTCTTCTCCTCCCCTTCGCCCCCCCCCCCCCGTCTCTCTCTCTTCCCGTTTCTGGGCTGCTGGAGGCTCCCCGTCCCCCTCCCTCCCTCCCTCCTCCCCCCTCCTTCCAATGCCGCACTCACACCACCACTCACGCGCGCTTCCCACATTAC
>NC_061855.1:676573-679073 GCF_019202785.1 Penaeus chinensis
GTATGACTGTGTGTGTATATGTGCATGTGTCTGTGCGTCCTCCTGAGTTTGTTTGTTAGCCTGTTTGTTTGATTGTGTTGGGTGGCGCGCCCGAGTGCCTTCTCACGGTGCCCGAGCTCAATCCACGTTCTTGTGTGTGGCACCATCACCCCTCCCCCTACCGCTCTCCCTGCACCCCCTCTCTCCCTCACCCCCTTGCACTTGCTCTCTGTGTGGCTCTGTGTCCAACTTCCTGTATATTCCCTTGCCCGCCTGCCCTGTAGCTGTGTTTGTTTGTTTAACTTCTCCTCCCCCCCACACACGCTCTTCAACCTGCCTCCCCCACCCCCTCTCCCCTCCCTCACCCCCCTCTCCCCTCGCCCTCTCCCTCCCCCCCGGTCCTCCTTCGCCCCCCCCTCCCCCGCCCCCTCCCCTGCGGCTGACAGCGTTTGTGCGGCGGGTCATCCCTCACGCGGCCTGCGTCGTCGCCCGCGAGGCGCTGTCAGGGACTTGCCTTGCGCTCGCTCTCTGCTCTCAGCTCTTGGCATTTATTATCTTTCTCTCGTTCGTTTAGTATTATCTAGCTTGTGCTCGTCCTCGAGCTCTTGCTCTCACTCGTTCTCTTTCTCTTTCTCTTTCTCTTTCTCTTTCTCTCTCTCTCTCTCTCTCTCTCTCTCTCTCTCTCTCTCTCTCTCTCTCTCTCTCTCTCTCTCTCTCTCTTTCTCTCTCGCTCTCTATCTTTCTCTGTTTACTTTTTTTTTCTTTCTTTCTCTATGTCTCCCCCTCTCTCTTTCCCTTTCCTCTCTCTCCCTAAACTTCTCCCTCACCATCATCCTCACCTTCTCCCCTTTCCCTTACCCGCACTCTCGCCCTTTTCCTCCTTTCTCCTCCTCTTCCCACTCCACCCCCTCTTTCCCTCCCTATTTCATGCTAATCAGTCGCCGTGAGTGTCAGCCGCGCGCGCCGTATACAGAGTGAGTGTCAGCGATACGTCTCAACTCGTTCCCGCCGGGTGCACGGAGGCGAGCGAAGGCGTCGCTCCGTCTTTCCACGCCGGCGCCCTTGCCTTCCTTTTTATTCGCCTTTGGCTTTGTTTCCCGCACTTGTTTTCCTTCTTCCCTTGCGCGAGATGGGGCGAGGGAGACGCGCGCGGATAAACGAATGGACGCGCAAACACCAACATGCACACGGATTCGGACCCAGACACACACACACACACACACACACACACACACACACACACACACACACACACACACACACACACACACGCACACACACACACATAGACCTCCCTTCATAGAAATTCTCCTCTCCCACACGTACAAACAAGGCATCCGCAGCCGGGCTTACGCGGCGCAAATGTCGAGGAGATTTCAAAGAAAACAACAGGTTGAGGCGGAGTAAAAATGCCAGCCATCCAGACGCCTCACTTGGCCGAGCCCTGCGCTGGGGGGAGAGGGCTTGGGGGAGGAAGGGGGAGATTTCGGGGGAGGGAAGGGAGGGGAAGGGGTTTTAAGGAAGGGAGGAGATTTCAGGGAGGAGGGCAGAGAGGGATTTCAGGGGAGGGACGGGATGTGGGGGAGGAAAGGGAGGGATTTCAGGGGGGAGGGAAGGAAGGGGGAGGGTACTTCAGGGGAGGGATGGGAAGATTTAAACTGAGAGAGGGGGAAGGGGATATGGGTACGGGAGCTAGCGAGGTGGAGAGATAGGATAAGGGAAGGAATATGACATGAATGTGAGCTTCAGGGTAAGGGAGGGAAGTCAGGGAAAGGGAGAAGAAGTTAAGTGAAGTGAGGAAAATAGCCGAGGGAAACAAGTTGCAGAAGGCTTTAGGGCAAGAGAGAAATTTAGGGTGACGGACACAGGACAGGGTGATGACGGGAAGTGAAGGCGAGGAGAGGAAGTGAGGGTGAGGGGGAACAGCACGAGAGATAAAGATAAGGAAGGGTGACGACGGCAGGTAGAATGGCAGACGCAGGGAAGCGACGATAAAGGAGGGAAGCAAGGGTGATGGTCGCATAATAAAGGTGACATGTGGTGGCAGGGGGAACGAGGGGACAGAGGGGAGCCCAGCCAGCGCACGGACCCGCTGGAGCCGTGCAAGCGAGGAGAGGGAGAGGGGAAGAGGGACAGGGAGAGGGAGAGGGGAAGAGGGAAAGGGAGAGGGAGAGGGGAAGAGGGACAGGGAGAGGGAGAGGGGAAGAGGGAAAGGGAGAGGGAGAGGGGAAGAGGGACAGGGAGAGGGAGAGGGGAAGAGGGAAAAGGAGAGGGAGAGGGGAAGAGGGACAGGGAGAGGGAGAGGGGAAGAGGGACAGGGAGAGGGAGAGGGGAAGAGGGACAGGGAGAGGGAGAGGGGAAGAGGGAAAAGGAGAGGGAGAGGGGAAAAGGGAAAAGGAGAGGGAGAGGGGAAGAGGGACAGGGAGAGGGGAAGAGGGACAGGGAGAGGGAGAGGGGAAGAGGGACAGGGAGAGGGAGAGGGGAAGAGGGAAAGGGAGAGGGAGAGGGGAAGAGGGAGAGG
>NC_061855.1:689073-696310 GCF_019202785.1 Penaeus chinensis
GCGTCGGGGGCGTCTGGGGAGGCGGCGACGCAGGGCAGGGCAAGGGCGGAGGGAAGGAGGGAACAGGCGGGAGGGAGGGAAGGGAGGGGGGCTGAGAGGGGAGGGTGGGAGGGAGAGGGAGAGAAAGGGAGGTGAAGGGAGGGAAGGGAAGGAGGAAAGGAGGAGGATATTAGTAGGAGACGTCGAAGGGCAGGTCGATGGCGGAGGGGGAGGGAAGGGATAAAGGGAAGGCAAGGAAATCGTGTGAGGGACGGAGGAGAGGACACAAAGAATGGGAGGAGGATGTGGGGAGGGGGGTGACGGAGGGGAGGGGACGGCGAGGGGGAAGGAGAACAACCAAAGAAGGGGAATGGGACGTTTCAAGAACTGGGACCGAGAAAGGAAGAACAAGAAAACGAGAAGTGGAAAGATAAAGGAGAAGAGAGAGGATGGCTAGAAGAGGCGGGGGTGGAGGGGATGAAGAATCCTTGGGAGGGCACGAGAAGGGCGCCAGGGAGTAACGGCGGGAGGGAGATGCAGCGGAGAGGCGTTGGGAGTGGTCCTGCCGACGTGTGATGATTTACACTCCCAGTAGTGTACGTTTTCATGCTAGGGATGGGAGGGAGATGGGGAAGGGGATGGGGAGGGGAGAGGGGGAGGGAAACGAGGGCCCAGTAAGGTCTCTCTATTCAGTAGGGGAGGAGACGTTCACGGGGGGACTTGCTTTGGGTGGAGAAAAGGCAGCGTGAGGTTTTATTCTCAGACGGAGGGAGAGAGAGAGGGAGGGCGAGGGACTGCAGTGCAGCCTTTAACCTGGATGAGGCCAGAGTGCCTCCAGAGTGCCGTCAGGGAAGGAGAGACGGAGGGAGGAGGGGGTCGGGAAGGAGGAGGAGGAGGAGGAGGACAAGGAGGAGGAGGAGGAGGAGGAGGACAAGGAGGAGGAGGAGGAGGAGGAGGAGGAGGAGGAGGATGGGAGGAAGCGAGGGGAAGCGAGACGAGACAAGGCGAGGGGAGTCAAGGGGCTCGAGACCTGCTAGGTTGGAGGAGCCATGTTGTTGGCATAGTTGATGTGTTATTGACGTAATGAAGCTGGTGTTGAACACTCCGCAGGGCAGATGCCGAGGTTGTTGTTGATGGCCTCCGCCGCTGCCGCCGCCACTGCTGCTGCTGTTGCTGCAGCTGAGCGGCTGCTGCTGTTTTGTCGCTGGTGCGGAGTCGCTGCTGTTGCTGCCGAATCATTAGTGGTGTTGCAACTGTTGTTTTCCAAATTTCTAGTGTTGTTGACTTATTGTTGTTGGCATTAGTGCTCTTCACTTGTTGTTGTGGTTGTTGTCGACTTGTTGCTGTAGAGGAAATAGGCTGAATCTAAGCACGAGTTGCGACGCGCGCTGCTGATCCCGCTTCGCTGACCGGCAGCCAGGAATCGTTTGTGTTCTACAAGTTACAGACGGGGGAAATGCGGAAAAAATAAATACCACAGAAGGGTATCACGTATACCTGGACACGGGGAAAAAAAGAGGGAAGGGGAGGAGGAGAGGGCGAGACGGAGAGAGAGAGAGAGAGAGAGAGAGAGAGAGAGAGAGAGAGAGAGAGAGAGAGAGAGAGAGAGAGAGAGAGAGAGAGAGAGAGAGAGAGAGAGAGGGGGAGAAAGGGGTCGCGGAACATAACAATACGAGGTGGTGTTATTTAGGTAGTGAGCGGGCGAGGGGTTAGCGCGAGGGCTGAGTGATGATTTCTGCACAGGACGCCAGGTGGTTACACAGTCACACGGCGCCCGCCCCTGCCCTGCGCACCTGAGGAGGGAGGGGAGGGAGAGGGGGGAGAAGAGGGAGGGGGAAAGAGAGGGGGAAAGGGAGGGGGAAGGGAGGGAGGGAGGGAGCGGGAGGGAGAAGGAGAGGGTGGTGGTGAGGAAGGGAGAAAGAAAGAAGGAAAGAAAAAGAAAGACGGGATGGAGACAGAGACAGAGAAAAGCAGAAAGAGACACCAAGAGAGAGAACGACAGAAAGCGATAAGAGCATTATATTTACGAGGGAAGGAGGGAAGGAAGGAAGGAGGGAGGGAGGAGACGAGGAGGAGGCGGAGGCGAGCGTCTTACAAGGAGCCATCAGCAGGAAGGCCTCGGGGATAAAAGACGGGGAGTTCCTTATCGGCGACTCTCGCTTCCTCCCTTTCTCCTTCTCTCTCATCTCTCGTCTTTCCTTACTTCTCTTTCTCTCTCTCCCTCCTTCCCTTACTCTCTCTTCTCCTCCATTCGGCCTCCTTTCTGAGACAACGAAAGAAAGGGGGACGCAGAAATAGCCCCGATAAAAGAGGATGAAGCAAGAGGAAGGAAGGAGAAGGTGATAATCCGGGTGCGGTTGTTGGGCGCTGTGTGGAGGGGCGGTCGGGGGGGGGGGGGGGATGAGGAGGAGAGGAAGAACTGTAAGAAGAGGAGAGGGGATGATGATATGGAGTAAACGGAAGAAGAGCAAGGAGAAGAGGAGGACGAGATGGAGGAGAAGAGAAAGGAGGAGGATGGGAAGGGGAAGGAGGCGGATGAATTAGCGGTCGAAGGCGAGGACAGGACCGCAGCGGAGGCGAGCGAGCGACACCTCTCTGCTTCATTAACCCTCGCCATGACCACCGCCCCCCCCCCCCCCTCGTCCTCCCCAAGGAACCTCTTCCCCCCTGCCCCTACGACCCCCTCACGACCCCCTCTTCTCCTCCCCTACCACTCCCTCTCCGGACGACCCCGCACGGCCCCCATACAAATCCCCTACGACCTCTGCCCCTCCCCCCTCCTCTCCTACACGACCCCTCGCCCCCGGCAGGAGCGGAGGAGCGGAGCGTAATTGAAGAGGATTCCGTGCGACCTGCATCATCCTGGCCGCGCGGCCGACGCGTGATTAATGGCCGGAAGGAGAGCGAGGACGGATCACAAGTGCGCGCACACACGCGTACATATGTATGCACGCACACAGACTCACACATGCATGGACGTGTATAGATAAACACACACACACACACACACACACACACACACACACACACACACACACACACACACACACACACACACACACACACACAACCGAGCTTCCTTGATAAAATGTCAAAATTACCAATACATTTTTCCGGATCACGCGTATTTGTCACCCCGAATAACTATCATAAAAAACTAAATGCTTTTAAACTTAAAATCTTTTAAAAAGTCTTTATTGGCACTAGAGTACCGCCCATCAGCCCGCCCACGCCCACTCCACCCCCCTCTCCGCCCACACGCCCACGCCACAGCCAAACAGGCGGTGTTCGACCCTTCGCGTTCCCATTCCCATTCCTAGGAGGTGGATCCAGATGGCGTCATTCCAGCTGGCCTTTTCCACTGGGGGGGGGGGGGGGTAGAGGGAGTGGAGAAAAGGGGAAATAAGAATAAAGGGATAAAGGAATAAAGGAAGGAGAAGTGAGACCAAAGAAGGAGGAGGAGGAGGGGGAGGAGGATAGATAGAGATAGAAAGAGATAGATAGATAGATAGAAAGAGAGAAAGACAAAGAGAAAAAGATACATAGATAGATAGATAGATAGATAGATAGAAAGATAGAGAGCGAGAGAGAGTGAGAGAGAGAAAAAAAAAGAGAAAGAGAGAAAGAAGAGACGCACTCATTTTTCACCGCAATTTCCCTTCGCAATTACCTTCGACTCGAGCTTAACGAAGCTGCACGTCACCCCATGCATCGATTTGCTTTCGTGCGTTCGTGAGTGCGTGCGTGCGTTCGTGCGGGCGGCGGCAGGTGGCCCCGATGCGCTCTTACGCTGTTTATCGGCCGCGCGAGCTCCGTCTTGATTAGCTTCGCTTCCGACGCCTTGCCTCCCCCTCCCCTCCCCCCTCCCTCCTCCCCCACCCCCTCCACTCCCTTCCCTTCCCCCTCCCTCCCCTCTATCCTCTATCCCCTCTCCCTGCCCTCTCTCCACCACCTCCCCCCGTCCTCTCCCTCCCCCGGCCCTCTCTCCCCTCCCCCTCCCCGCCTGTTTGCTCGCTTGCTTTCGAAATCTGTTTTCGGATCTACTCTTTGTCGCTGCTTATTCTTTTTCTCTCTCTTCCTTCCTTTCTTTGTCTTGCTTTACTTTCTTGCTTCACTTCTTTTCTCTACTCTGGTTTCATTCGCATTTCTTTTATTTTATTTCCTGCTATTTCATTTCTTTCTATCTCGTACTTCTTACCGGCGTCTTCATTTCCTCCCACTTTTTATTCTCCGAAACGAGAGAGAGAGAGAGAGAGAGAGAGAGAGAGAGAGAGAGAGAGAGAGAGAGAGAGAGAGAGAGAGAGAGAGAGAGAGAGAGAGAGAGAGAGAGAGAGAGAGAGAGAGAGAGAGAGAGAGAGAGAGAGAGAGAGAGAGAAAGAGAGAGAGAGAGAGAGAGAGAGAGAGAGAAGAGAGAGAGAGAGAGAGAGAGAGAGAGAGAGAGAGAGAGAGAGAGAGAGAGCGAGAGAGAGAGAGAAAGAGCAGAAATTAAATATGGAAGGAGCAACAGGAAGCTGAAAGAGAAGGAGAGTCATGGGCAAGGGGAGAAGGCTGTAGGAGCGGGGGGGGGGGGGGGTGAGGAAGTGAGGAGGAGGGGGGAGTAGGCAGCATTGGGAGATGAGTGAGGGAGATAAGTAAGGGGGTGAGGGAGTAGGGAGGATGAGGGAGTGAGGAGAACGAGAGAAGGAGATGAGGGAGAAGGGAACGAGAGGGAGAGTGAGAGAGAGAGAGAGAGGGTGGGGGGGGGGGGGGGTAGGTGGCGTTCGGCGGCGTGCCCGTTAATGGCGCGTGTCAGTCCAGCGACGCTTTCCAGGCAGCTCTCCGATTCCTCCCTTTTTTATGAAGGTCGTATGGAAACACGGGATATTTATGGTTCATTTAAAAGGCAGAGATAGAGAGGGGAGGGACAGACCGCTGATGTTCTTCGACAGAGGCTGAGAGGGATTGTAAAGTATTAAAGCAGCTGTCCCTTCCGCTGGCCCTGACAAGACAATTTGGGGATATGACAGCTCGCCTGAACTTGCACGCAGGCATAGGGACAGATGCGTGAATCCAGGAGCGTCCATATATCCATACAAAACATAAATCCACCCATTGCATACATACAACCATACTTCCAGAAATACTCATACATCCATACAGCTCATCTATCTATATATAGCTATAAGTAAACATAATTGCATACATATAGATACATCCATCCGTCTAACCACCTTCCCATCCACCCACCTGCCCTCTCACTCATCCACCCATCTTCCCACCCACCCACCTGCCCTCTCACTCATCCACCCACCTTCCCACCCCCCACCCAGCCACCCCCCCGCCGCCATCAGCAAAGAAGTCCCCTCCGAGCGCTGTAAACAATCTCCCCCGCGGATTATTTCGGCCCCCATTCAGCAGCACGACATCCAGCGCGCGATCCAATTTCAACAACCGGCCGAAAATCCCCATGACTCCCGCTCTCCAAATCCCTCCCCCCCTCCCCCTCCTCTCCCTCCTTCTCCCTGCTTCTGCGTCACTCCCTACTCCGTCCCTCTCCTCCTTCTCCTTCTCCGTTCCTCCTACTCCGTACTCCCTCCCTCCTTCGTCCCACACTCCTTCCCTCCTTCTGCTTCTCCGTCCTTCCTTCCCCCCTCCTTCCACCCCTTCTCCTTCTCCGCCCCCCCCCCCCTCCCTCTAACAGGAAAGTCACAGGAAAGAATAGGCGAGGGCCATAAGGTCGCCTCGCCGCTGACCTTGCACCGGCGCCTCGACCATCGGTGCGGGGAAGACACTCCTCCCTCGGGGTTATGAGGCGCGCGCGGGGGGAGGGGAGGAAGGGAGGGAGGGAGGTAGGAGTGCACACGAAGAGGAGGAGGGAGGAAGGGAGGGGGAGGGCACAGGAAACGCAGGAGGGAGGGGAGGGCCGAGGGGACCTTCGCTATTGTGGGGCGGAGGCGGCGGGGCAGCGGGCGGCCCGTCCGAAGCAGGCGCCGCGACTGAGATATTGTCCAGGGAGTGTGCCACATGCTTGGGGGGGGGGGGGGGGGGGAGAAATGCAGGGGAGGGGAGATAGGGGTAAGAGGGAAAAGGGAAGGAGGTAAAGAAAGGAACAAATGAAGGGGAGGGGGGGACTTTTGGGAAGGAAGGGACGCAAGGAATGGGAGAAGGAAGAGGAGACGAAGGAGAGGTGAAATGAGGTAAGGGAAGGACGGAAGAGGAACAGAAAAGTGATGAGGAGGGAGGAGGAGAGGGATATGGACAAGGCGAAAGGAAGAAGAAGCGGAGGAGAGTAAGCAGGGAGGAAGGGACTAATGGGGGTGCCACGTGTGTGCTGGGGAGGGGAGGGAGGGGGAGGAACAAGAGGCTACGAAGGGGGTAGGGGATACGGAGAGGAGAGGGGAGGAGAGGAGAGGGAAAGGGAAGGATGGCATGTGCATAGACGAAGGACGAGGTACAAGTGCATGGGAGATTGCTGGCCGTGACTCTGTGAGTTCTGCCACATGTGAAAGAGTGGGGGGGGGGGGGGATGGGAGGAGAGGAAGGAATAGAGAAGATGCGAAAGAGAGAGGAAGAGAAGAAGAAGAAGAAGAAGAAGAAGAAGAAGAAGGAGAGAGAGAGAGAGAGAGAGAGAGAGAGAGAGAGAGAGAGAGAGAGAGAGAGAGAGAGAGAGATGGAGGGAGAGAGGGAGAGAGAGGGAGAGAGAGAGCGAGAGAGAGAGAAAGAGAAAGAGATGAGGTACAGGCAGGCAGACACAATGAGCGGAGACAGACAAACAGAAAGTCATATAAACTCCACAGAACATACAATCGGACAGACAGACAGGCCCATGAGCACCCCGGGAAAGAGCAGAGGCCAAGCACGTGCTTCCAGACACAGACAGATCAAAGCCTCGTTACATCCTGAACGGAAGTCAATTGTTCAACGCGGCGTCGGCTGGAAAAGGAGATTAAACTCACAATCGATTTCTTTGACATGAAGATCATTGTCACTGCTGTTACGCGTTTAATCCTACAACACGAGGCAAGAGACGCACTGGTTAAGTAAATAAACAAGTGATTAAATAAGTTTATACGAATGGCAATTAAAGAGAAATAAAATAATGTTCGATTTAAGGAAATGCGAATGAACATTTAGTGGGAGGAAAAAGACTCGAGATAGAATAAATGAGGTGAAGGAAGGAATATATATATATATATATATATATATATATATATATATATATATAGAGAGAGAGAGAGAGAGAGAGAGAGAGAGAGAGAGAGAGAGAGACAGAGAGAGA
>NC_061855.1:696410-703837 GCF_019202785.1 Penaeus chinensis
CCTCCCCTTCCGTCCCTTTTTCCCTCCCTTCCCTCTCCTTTCCTCTCTTCCCTCTCCCTTTCCTTCCCCTTCCCTCTCCCTTTCCCTCCCCTTCCCTCTCCCTTTCCCTCCCCTTCCCTCTCCCTTTCCCTCCCCTTCCCTCTCCCTCTCCCTCCCCTTCCCTCCGCGGGTCGAGGCCAGAGCTGACGCGACGCTGACCCGGGTGTTGCTTTTATCCTGTCAGCCGGTCGTTTGGTAGTCAGGGACGGTTTGGGCACTTTTTTGAGGGGGTGCGGGTAGGGGAGAGGGGAGGGGTGAGAGGTTGAGGGAGGGGGTAGGGGAAGAGAAAGGAGGGGGAAGTGAGTGAGAGAGGAGAAGGGAGGGGAAGTGAGGGAGAGAGGGGAGGGGGAAGTGAGGGAAAGAGGGGAGGGGAAGTGAGGGAGATGGAGAGGAATAGCGGAGGGTAAGAGAGTGCAAGGAGGAGGCCAAGGGAGGGTGAGAGGGTACGAGGCGGGGGCATGGGGGAGGGCGAGGGGGCGAGGGGAGGGGGTAGAGGGTGAGACGAGGCTAAGCGGACGAGGGGAAGGGGAGTAGAGGGGGAATAGGGGGGAGTCTGATTCGTAGGACCTAATTTGGGTTTTGTTCTGATGGCGGGGTCGCTCGCGCGTCTCCGTGGCGTAATGGTCGGTCTTGTCTCTTATTTGCTGCTGTTATCTATTTATTATCTTTATCTCCTTCTTTTTTTGTGAACTTAGATGTTTATCTCGCATTGGGTCAAAGGTCTGAGAAGTATGTCGTTTGTACAAATAATCTGGAATTTTTTTTACCGTTAGGAGAAGAGGGAGGTGGTCTTAAAAAAGTGAATCTTGTCTGCAACATCTTTGCTGTCTGCAGCAAAAACGTTTGTGTGGTTCTGTGTGTGTGTGTGTGTGTGGGGGGGGGGGGTTATTTATGTATATTCATATATATATATATATATATATATATATATATATATATATATATATCTGTGTGTGTTTGTGTGTGTGTGCGCACGTGTATATGGGTATAAACACGTGCGTCCGTGTCCTTGTCTGTACATGTGAATGATTGCAGGTACCGTACGTATATCAGGTGTTACTAAGCCGATAACTCTTCCACTCTACTCCCGTCTCCCTCTCTCTCTCCTCCCTTTCTCCCCCTCCTTCCCACTCCCACTCCGCCCTCACTCACATACCTCCTTCTCCCCCTCATCCCCCCATCCCTCTCCCCCCCCCTTCCCTCCTCAAATCCACTTCTGCCTCCTCCTCCTCGTCCCCCCCCCCCCCGTGTAGCCTCCGCAGCCCCCTCCTCCCCCGCCGCCACCCACAACAACGGCACGAGCAGGAGAGCAGCAGCAGCAGCAGCAGCTAACAGCGCCCGGGAGCCGCGACCCTTTGCCCACGCGAGCCTCGCCTTCTTCCTCGCCCTTTTCCCGCTGCTTCCTTCTTTCCTTTGCCTTCTTCCTTCTTTCCATGCTTTCTCCCTCCTTCCTGGCCTTCATCGTGTTGCCTTGCCTCCTTCTTTCTTCCTCGTTTCTCTCCTTAGAAGAAGGAGAAGGAAGAGGAAGAGGGTGATACAAGGAGGAGGAAGAGGGGGAAAATAAGCAGAAGGAGGAGGCAGAGGTAAAAGGAGTAGGAAAAGGAGGAGAAGAGGAGGAAGAGGAGGAGAAGCAAGTCGCTCGAGAGACGAGAGAGGCGCAGGACCGAGAGGGTCGCAGGGCCGAGAGGGACGCCAGCGGAGGGGGAGGAGAACGGAGGGGGAGGGGGAGGGGGAGGGGGAGAGGGAGAGGGAGAGGATGACGGGTGGAAAGAGGAGGGGAAGGAAGAAGGAATGGGAAGGAAGGAAGAAGCAGAAGGGGGTAGAAGGCAAGAAAGGAGGAAGTGATGGCTGAGAGGAAAGATGGAGTAAGTTGGTAAGCAGAAAAGGGAAGAAGGAAATATGGAAGGAAGGAAGGAAGGAAGGAAGAAGGAAATAAGGGAGGAAGGAAGGAAGAAAGGAAATAAGGAGGGAAGGGAGGAAGGGAGGGAGTGCGGGAGGGGGTGAGGGGGTTAGATGCCTAAATAATGGCCGGATCGTTCAGGTGATGGATTGCGTGGCGGAGGGGTGGGAGGGAAGAGGGGGGGGGGTGCGGCACTCGCGGGTAAGGTAATTGGGGTGACACAGCGGGCGGGGGAGGGGGAGGGGGAGGGGGTGGAAAAGGGAGAGAGAGGAAGAAAGGGAGTGAAGGAGGAAGGTAGGGGAGGGAGGGAGGGAGGGAGGGGAGGGAGGGAGGGAAGAAGGGAAGGAGGGGAGGGAATGAAGAAGGGTGAAGGGAAAGAGGAAAGAGGAAAGGATGAGAGGGGGAAGGAAGGAGGGAGGGAGGAAGAGGGAAGGAAGGAAAAAAAGATGATGTGAGAGAACGGGAGCGAGACACGCGATAGATAGAGAGAAGACGGATCTTGCGAAGAAAGAATGAGGAAAGACCATAAACACGTGAAGGTCAGACATAAACGAGACGAATATCTATGAGGAAGGAGCGCGGAGGACGGGGACGGCTTCGGAAGGATAGATGGAGCGTTAAGGAAGGAAGGACGCCGAAGATGAAGCGCTAATGAAGGGAGGGACAGGACGGATCGATCGGCGGTGATTGGACGGACAAGGAGAGATGGTATGTTGATGGGTGGGGGGGGGGGGGATGCTGAGGGAGGGGCGTAGGGAAGGGTGAAATGCTGAGGGAGGGAGGGAGATCGGGAAGGGTGGAATGGCAAGGGAGAGAAGAGAATCGGGAAGGATGTATGTAAACGCAAAGAGAAAAATCGGAAAGAGTGAAATGCTGACGGAAAGACAGAGAGAAAATCTAAAAGGACTAAAATATAAACAAATAGAGTGAATAAAAAAGGCCGGAAAGACAGACGGAGGGAGTAAATGGAAAATGCCGGAATGCGGACGAGGAGGGAAACTCGGAAGCGGACGCCGGAAAGCGCGACGGCAAAGCAGTGATTAAGCGGCGGCGCTCGGAGCCTCGCGTGATTCAGCGACGCGCCACAAGTCACACGTCACGCCGGGCTTTCTCGGGAAGGGCTCGTCGGCGCGGGAGGCGGTCGCGGGCATTTAAATTCCTCCTCTCTCTTTCTCGCCTTTTCTTTCTTTCTTGCTCTTTCTCTTTCTCTTTATTTCCCTTGTTTCTCTTTCTATGTCGCTCTGTTTCTCTTCCTCTTTCTCTTCCTCCCCATCGTTTCCCTCGCCCTCTCCCTCCGCCATCCTCCTCATCCGACCTGCTCCCTATCCTTTACCCCTTCTTGTCCTCTTCCCTCTGCTTCCTATTTTCCTCCCTCCCCCCTCTTCTCCTCCTTACCCACCCCTTCTCCCTTCCCCTTCTCCCCCTCCCTCCCCCTCCCTCCCCCTCCCCTCGCGGCGTCACTCGCTCGCCCCGTGACGCACGCACTCAGCCTCGCGCCCTTTGAGCAAGCCACGACCCCACCGGCAGCACTTTCTCTCGCAATCAGGTTCAAGGCCGCCTCATTCACACTTCTGAGGGGGATGCCACTGGCGGTGCAACACACTCGGGATGAGCTAAAGCTTTTTATTTGTTTGTTTATTCGCTCCATCTCGACCCATTACTCACTTTTCCTGTTCCTTCTCCCAATCTTCTCCCGCATCTCCTCCCCCCTCCCCCTCTTTCCTCCCCCTCCCCCTTCCTCCTCCTCCTTTTTTCTCTTTTTTAAATTCTTGCACTTAAAACAGTGACTCACAGGGGTCTCTGTGTGGGACCTCCGCTCACCTCGACGCCTGTGAGTCACGCACGCACGGGCGCTCGCGGGCCCAGGGAGAGAAGGGCCAGGGCGAGAAGGGCCAGGGAGAGAAGGGCCAGGGTGTGTAAAGGGGTAGGGAGGGAGTGGGAGTGGGAGAGTGGGGAGAGATCAGAGCTTATGTATATATATATATATATATATATATATATATATATATATATATATAATTATATACATACACACACGTATGCGTATACAAACACACTCACACACGCACGCACACACACTGGATATCGGGCGAAAGGAAGGAAAAAGAAGGAGGAAGAGAGGAAGGAGGGAGAGATTATCAGCGATCAGCGGCATGTGTGTAACCTCAATCATGTCTCCGCTAATGTGATCGATTGTGCCGCACGCTTTGCTGCTCGCTCCCAGGCCGCCGCCGCCGCCGCACGCTGCCGCACTTTGCCGCCTCTGGCACTCTCGGGCACTCTCAGGCTCTCGAGGTTACTGCCATGCTCTGCTGCACTCCTCTGGTCGGTGCTGCTACGCTCCGCCCTGGTCTAACTTAGGCACTTTCAGACACTGATGGGGTTTCTTTTATAATCTGAGGCCCTCTAGGGCACTCTGCTATGCTCTTAGACACTCTAGGGCACTCCGCTGAAATGTAAGACTCTGCAAAGCAGTCTTTTACGCTCTTCGACACTCTGAGGCACTCTAAGGTACTCTGCTATGCTGTCAGTCCTTAGGCTCTAAGACTGTCTTAAGGCACTACAAGGCACTACTGCACTCCAAGACGCTCTAACTCTGAAGGTACGACAAGGCACTACTACACTCCAATACACTACAATACACTCTTAAGACAATACAAGGCACTGCTATGCGCCAAGACACTGTTCATTCACTGCAAGTGTCAGCTGACACTCTACTATGCTTCGGGGCTCCGCGTTGCCAAAAATAGAGGAGGAATAAGAGGAAATGCAGAAGTATGAGAAACAAGAAAAGGCAGAAGCAGGAAGGAAGGAAAGTAAGGAAGGAAGGGTGGAGAAAGAGGGAAGGAGAGTAGGAGGGAATAAAGGGAAGGAAGGAAGGGAGGAAGAGGAGGAGGAGGAGGGGAAAGAAGGAAGGAAAAAAGGCAGGGAGGAAGTAAGTAAAGAATGAATGGGGTGGTAAAGAGGGGGGGGGGGGGATAAGGAGAAAGAGTGCACGAAATAAGAAAAAAATAAGAAGAGAAGAAGGAAGATAATAAAAAGAGCAAGCATGATAAGGGAGGAGAATAGTTGAAAAAGAAGATAAATATCGGGGAAATGGAAGAAAACGAAGGAATCGATGATGGGGGGAGAGAAAGAAAGAAGATGGAAGAGAAAGCAAGAAGGAATGAGAACAAAGGAAAGGGATACCTGGAGGATTACCGGGAAAATCGCGGTTAGAGTAACGAGGGGAGAGGAGGGGGGAGGAGAGGGAGAAGGAGGGGGAGAGGGAGAGAGGGGAAGAGACAACGACAAATCTGAAATGTAAAAACAGAATAATAATAAAAAAACAGAAGTGACAAACAATGCAAAAGTCACTGTACAGTAAAGACTCAGAGAAATGTATGGGGGAGAACAAAATGAATTAAACAACAGACAACCCAGTCCAAAAAAAGAAAGAAAAAAGAGAAATATGGTGATAAACGCGCCCAAAATAGGCAAGGCAGATAATCAAGCGATGGAAGGGTGGCCGAGGGTGTGGCGGGGCAGGCAAGCAGGCAAGCAGGCAAGCGGGCAGCAGGCGGAGCAGACGAAGGGTGTCGAGAGAGGGGAGTGCTATGAAGGACAGCATGAGTGACAAGCAGGGGGCCGAGGAGGAAGGAGGGAGGAGAGAGGAGGGAAGAGGGAGGAGTAGGGAGGCAGGAGGGAGATGGAGGAGGAGGAAGAGGAAGAGGAAGAAGGGGAAGAAGAAGAAGAAGAAGTAGAAAGGAAGAGGAGGAAGAGATAGAGGAAGACGACGACTTAGAAGCGGAAAGGGGCGTACGTGGAGGTCCTCACGCCAGATGGCAGAGTAGGGAACGTTAACTGTGAGCGCAGGAGCGGAGGGGGAGGGAGGGAGGGAGGGGGATGGGAGGTTGATGTGTGTATTAGCGGGTGGAGGGAAGGCCAATTTTCTTACATGTACGTCCTAATCGTGAAAAGATAGATTATGGTTAATAGTCATAGAATTAACCTCAGTTTCAAGGATAATTATCACCACTGCTAATAAAAAAACAATCATTCATGCACCTGGAACACACACACACACACACACACACACACACACACACACACACACACACACACACACACACACACACACACACACACACACACACACACACACACACACACACACACACACACACACATTCACACTCGCGCGCAAAACAACAGAAGTTCCCAACCGGAATGAAGTTATATATTTATTTTTAAAAGCATTCGTTCCATCTTTTAATCTCCATTATATCGCGCATCTAAAGTCGGGTTAGACGCTCAAGCTCTAAGACGTAAAGTTCGTCCCTGAAATACAAAGATATTGGTCGGGCGGTTCGCTAATTGCCCTCATTAAGGCCCGTAATACACTCGGGAGACGAAGAGACAGGGAAAGAAAGAGAAAAGAAAGGGGGCGGGGATAAGGGAAGGAGAGAGGAGGGTGGGAGGGGGGTGGAGAGAGAGAGAGAGAGAGAGAGAGAGAGAGAGAGAGAGAGAGAGAGAGAGAGAGAGAGAGAGAGAGAGAGAGAGAGAGAGAGAGAGAGAGAGAGAGAGAGAGAGAGAGAGAGGGGGGGGGGGATAAGAGTACTGGAAAGGTCAAGAAAGAAAGTAAAGAAAAAAATGAAGCGAAATCATCATGTAAACACACACACAAAAATGTTCCTCGGCATTCAAGAGGAAAAAAGTTCAGCATCCGCGCTTCCCTTCCAGGTATTAGGCGGACAAGGCGAGAAAAGACGAGGAGGTGGAGACACTAATGAAGATGGGAACAAATAAGGAAGAGAAAGGGTGGAAGCAGCAGTGGCGATACTACGAGGTGGAGATGGGAAGTGGAGGAGAAGGTGGAGGGAGAGATGGATGGAGGTTGAAGGGGAGGAGAAGGAGGGAAAGGAGGACGATAACAGGAGAAAAGAAGAGAATGGTGAAAAGGGGGAGGAGTATGAGGAAGAGGAGTAGGAGGGTAAGGGAATGGAGGAGGAGGAGGAGGAGGGGAACAACAAAGCTTTTGTTATCATGATGAAAATAACAGCGATGATAAATTTCTTGTTATAACAGTTATAACAACGACGATAATGATACTAATTATCAACAATAACAATAATGATCTACCCGCATTTATTGTACTTTTTCCTCAGTCATTCACACGTTCTCGTTGGCGCATAGACGCAGCATCTGCGCATTCACCGGGATTCACGAACGCAGTCCGCCGGCCTCTTTGGCATTCCATTAATCCCGCGGGAATTATTGAGGATTTGTAATGGGCTTAATTTACTTTTCTGGCTAGTGATAGGCAGGTCGAGACTAGGCTTATGCGGAGGGAGGCGGGGCGAAGGAAGCCCCAGGTTTCTTGAGAGAAAGGCTACAACTACAACAGAATTTAAATTGAACAAAAATCTTTTCTTTTTCGTGTTTGTGAATGTAGGTTTTTTTCTGCCTACGAACGTCTTTGACATATATTTTTAGGGGGGAGGGTGCA
>NC_061855.1:712358-714858 GCF_019202785.1 Penaeus chinensis
TCCTTCTCCTTCTCCTTCTCCTTATCCTTCTCCTTTCTCCTCCTCCTCCTTCCTCCTCCTCCGCACCTCCTCCTCTTCCTCCCCTCCTCCTCCTCTTCCACTCCTACTCCTCCTCCTCCCCCACTCCCCCCCCCCCTCTCTCTCTCCTCCGGGTAATGGCAGGTTTATTTGGCGAGATCAAAGACGGCCTCAGTGTGTCCGCGGGTGCCACGGATTAGCGGCGAGCGGCGGGAACTGCGGGGGTCGGTCGGGGCGGGGGGGGGGGGGTTGCGTCGGCGGGGGTCGCGGTTCGGCTCCATTTGATCGCAAGACTGACCTTTGGGCGGCCGCAAGTCGGGGCGTGAAGCCTCCCCCTTTAAGGCGAGAGTAACGCCCGCAAGCCCCCCTTACTTCCTTCCTGCGGTGCTATTCCACTGTCGGAACACGCCATGACAAGTGGCAGTCATGGACTAATCGGCCATGCAGCCCCACGCGTGCCCGCCCTCCCACGTCACCTTCCCACACTCGGTCTCGCGGCCCGAGTCCTCGTCTGCTCGTCCCCCATCCGCGTGACCCTTCCGCCCTCGGCCATGACCGCTGCCACCGAGCGGTCATCTGACTTACAAATCGCCGGCGACTGTTCTCCTGTTAACCCAGCTGCATGGTAGAATAAGATTCTGTACTGTGCATGACACCTGTATGCTGACTGCACCTGCGACGACCTTTACCGAAGTCCAAAATAGCCAGTGTAAAAAAGTTACACACCTGCTGTCGTGCTATATCTATATTCATAAGATTCACCTGCAGTCATACTATAGTTGTACATCCATAAGGGACAACTACAGTCATGCTATTGCTATATATGCTTAAGTTACACCTACAATCATACCTACAATCTTTAGTACATCCATAAGCTGGATCCCAAATCATAATATATATGTACACTTATAACGCACACTTCCATTTATACTATACCATAAGATGCACCTACGATTGCACAATAATTATATCAGTAAGGTACACCTACAGCCATGCTATGTTTGTACATTAATACAATACATCTACAGTCATACAAGATCTATATAATCACTAACAATATGTACGTTCAAAAGGTACACCTACAGTCAAATACAATCCATACAATCAAAGAGATACATTTACAGTTATACTATACGTGTACAGTACATTCACACCCACAAAATATGTCACAGACGTACTTGTCAATATCTACAAAAACCCACAGTTGTAAACACCGAATGACGTATACCTTGCACGTCTATATTTAAAGCACGTAATCATGGTGCAGCACTTTGAACAATAGAATGGCATACAAGAAATGGGTTGGCGGGTGTGGGGGGGGGGGGGGGCTGAAAACACATTCCCCCCTTCCCCTTAATGGATTGTGATTTGTTAAATACAATTATAATGCTGAAGAGCTCGCCAGTGACTTATATACGTCACCAGGAAAACACAAACGGTCTATATGTTCTAAAACTACAGGTGAAGATGAGGGTTGATGAGGATTGGTAGTGATGGTGACGATGATGATGTGATGAAGATGATAATGATGAGGATGAGGATAATAATGATTAATGATGACAATGATGATGATAATGTTGATGGCGTTAATGATGATGCTTATGCTAATGCTAGTGATGATAATACAATTTGTAATAAAACTAGTTACTATATATTTAAAAAAATAATAATAATATTTAAAAACGCAGACTAAATATACAAGTAGTGCAAATTATCAATCTTATTAAAAATACATCGGCAAATTCAAAAGACTGAATTTAACTTTTGCGAAATTGTTTTCGCTTTATTAAGCCTATAATAACACTCGATAGAGTCTAGCATTCTCGTATAGGCCTATATTATCGATCTTGACTGACCGATATAAGCTTATTAGAGTCAAAAATACCTCTGGCAGAGAGCTTGAACGTGTAATGAAGAAAATCGCGTCTTGCTTCACTAAAGTAAACAAAACTCAAATATCGACATGATTATTTTATAGATTAGTTTATTCTTTTGTTGTTATTTTTTGTATAAATATTTAAAAATCAACATTTAAAGGCATTTAAGTTTCATAACTGCAGGGATTCTTCAACAAAAGTTATATCTCTTTTGGTATTTACATTCTCGTCCGTATCGTTTCGACAACAGATTCAAACCATTTATTATTTATTGGATATAAGCAATCTATAACTTACACATTTTACAACATTTATCAATAAAGCTATTATTCACTTAATATTTTCATCAACAATAATGATGATGAATATTTTGTGTGTGTGTGTGTGTGTGTGTGTGTGTGTGTGTGTGTTTAATATCCAACGGGGCAGTTGAAACGATAATATTCGGACACCCTACTTATCCGAATGCCTTGTTCTTCCTCAGATGTGAAATATATGATTTGAATCGATTTTAGCCGAGGGTTAACGACCGAACAAATGAAGGTTTATAGTAACAAGTCCATCGCTATCTCAGCGTTCGAACGAATTGACAACAGGAATTACAT
>NC_061855.1:719858-732358 GCF_019202785.1 Penaeus chinensis
AGTTTCCGTTCCTCTTGAGCTCGGGAAGAGGGATAGAATAAGATACGAATTCGTAAGCGATAATGGTAAGGGTGAAGAGAGGTCGATAAAGCGCTATGAAGGATCTTTTTTTTTATCATTATTCTTTTTGTGTCTTGAGGACATCAGTCGGGAGTGTTTGGGGAGCATCACTATGGAAACCATTGTCAATGATATTCGCTGATTTGTTTTATTGTCCAGGTCGTTCTTATCAGCGTCATTATAGTTGTTTTCTTATCGTTTGTGTCTGATATTCTATTATTATTCTGAAGGAGGATTCATTATCCTGAAGGAGGATTGCCTGCGACATTCGATTCCTAAATTGCTGGTCATTCTCAAGGGCGGTCTTGTACCCGCTGTTCCAGCTATATAAATAACAATATCTTAAGATATCTTTCAAATATATGTCAAATATCCTAAGATATCTCAAAAGAAACGCAAACGTTCGCCCAAACATTGCTTCCATTCCAGTAACAATGAATAAATGAAGAGATAAATAGACAGACGAATAGAGAGAGAACGAAAGAGCGAGAAGAGAAATAAATAGATGCAGTTGAGTAATAACTGTGAATTCCCTAAGTAAAAGAGCTTTGCACCACTCTATGACACAGATGTCGATGAAGGATAAGATAAGGATAAGAATAAATGATAAGACACACCGACTTACATAACTGGCATCTATCCTTGAATCCAGTGTCACGATTTGCCCAGTACTGTTCGCTCGTTATGCAAAATCTCCTAACTCAAGTCGTCGCGATAATGAGTTGATTAATGTGAATATCAAATGGGTCTTCGTGGGAATCCTATGTTCACATAAACAAGAACTGCAGACAAGTTCTAAATCCGCCAGAAGTTGACTGCAAACACTGATGACATAAAAATGGCAAGGAAAAGCACAAACATCTGTCGTGGTCTTTATGCACGGAATACCACGGGTAAACAAGAGACACGCATTACTAGCCAAGGAGAATTCAGTGACTTTGTAATGAGATGAAACAAGCATCGAAGGGCCCGTAACTTAAATATCATATATATATATATATATATATATATATATATATATATATATATATATATATATATATATATATATATATACTTTTTTTGTCTAGTATATTTATTTCTATGTGCCTTATTGAACGTTTGGTATACAACCCTGCTCATCAGCGGTTTACAGTATCTGAAATCTTACGGTTTCAGATTCCGTGTCTCTTTCCGACATTGGCTTTTACTGAAAATATTCCTACCAATAGTTCAGCATAAATGTTCTCAAAGCCACAAACAAACCTGCGAAGAGGCCAATGCGAATATGCCATTAAGTTTAATTTGCAAACGTTTTGAGTGTTTTGTCGTTGTTAGTATACGATAAACACTTTGCGGGAATTTCTCCTTTCGACAAGAGCTCGTGTCGGGGATACGAAGAAGAGAGAGAGAGAGAGAGAAGGAGAGAGAGATAGAGAGAGGGGGGGATTAGGACGGGGAAAGGGGAGAAAGGAAAGGGGGAGAGGGATAGGGAGAGAGAGAAAAAGAGGAGGGGGAGAAAAAGGGAGGGGGGGAGGAGAGGGGGGGGGAGGAGAAAGGGGAAGAGAAAAGAGAGGGGGGAAAGGAGAAGAAGAAAGAGACAGGAAGAGGGGGGAGGGGGGGGGGAAAGGGAGAAAGGGAGAAAGAAAAAGGGGGAGTGGGAGGGGAGGGGAGGGAGAGTGGGGGGGAGAGAGAAAGGGGAGGGGGAGGGGGAGAAAGCGGATGGGAGAGAGAGGGGAAAGAGAGGGAGGGAGGGGGAGGGAAGTGAGGGGGGAGAAAAAAAAGGGGAGAGGAGAAGGAAAGGAAAGGGGCGACGGGGGAGGGGGGATGGGAGAAAGGGAAAAGAGAAAAAGAGATGGGGAGGGAGAAAAAGAGAGTGAGAAAAATGAGTGGGAGGGATGGGGGGGGGGGAGAAAGGAGGAGAGAAAAAGAAGGAGGAGGGGGAGAAGAAAAGAGAAGGGGAGGGGGAGGGAGGGAGGAAGGGAGGGAAGGGGGAATAGGGAAAAGGAAAGGAGAGAGAGGGGGAAGGGAGGGGGGGGAGAAGAGGAGGAGAGGAAAAGAGGGGAGGGGGGGGAAGGGGGAGGGAGAAAGAAAGGAAAGGGGGGGAAGAAAAAGGGAAGAAAAAAGGAAAGGAAAAGAGAGAGAAACAGGAGAGGGGAGGGGGAGGAGGAGAGGGAGGGAGAAGGAGAAAAAAGGGAAAGGGAGAGGAAAAAGAGAGAGGGGAAGGGAGGGAAAGGAGAAGGGAGAGGGTGGGGAAAAGGGAGGTGAGGGAGGAAAGGAAAAAGGGAGAGGAGAAAGAGAGAGAGGGGGAGGGGGGGAAAAAGGGTGGGAGGGAAGAAAGGAAAGGGAAGAGAGGAAGGAGAGAGAGGGGGAGGGAGGGAAAGGAAAAAGGGAGGAGAGAAAGAGAAAAGAGGGGAGGAGGGAGGGAGAAAGGGAGAGAAAAAAAAGGGGGGGGTGGGGGGGGGGAGAAAAGGAAAAGAGGAGAGAAAGGGGGAAAAGGGGGAGGGAGGGAGGGAGGAAAGGGTGAGAGAGAAAAGAGAGGGGGGGATGAGGGAGGGGGAGGGAGAAAGGGGGGAAGAGAGAGGGAGGGGGTCCTCGTCATCTGGCCTGAGACGGAAAGGAAACCGCAGAGCATGCGACCTTTAAAGGGCCCCCGCCTTTAAATGCCCCCGGACGCCAATTAAGCCAAAAGGTCATGTTTTCGGGTTGATGACAAACCCGTAGAGGGGGAAGTGAGGAAACTGGACAATAAAGGGGGAAAGTGAGATGGAAGGAGAGGGAAATGAGAGAAAGTGATAATCGAAGGGAGTGAGAAGGAAGAAGAAAATGGAAAGAAAAGGAAACTAGGAAGGAAGGAGAGGTCAAGAGGCAAGGCGAAGACGAATGAGAGGGAATGAGCGACAGAAGAGAACGGGCGTAAAGTGGAAGGCAAGAAATGAGGACAGAAAGAAAAGGAAACGGGAAGTAAAGCGATGAGCGAGGAAAAAAAAAGGGGGAAGGAATGCGGTTTGATGTGGGAAAAATGAAGGGTGGAAAAAGAGAGAAAAAAACCAAAAAATAGAAAATAAATGTAGAAGAGGGAAGAACTAGACAAAGGGGGAAGAAGAGAGGCGCAAGGAAGAGGTAAAATACACACAGATATTACCATAGCGACGGCTGTGCCTTCAAGACGCTTGTGAATGGATGCCGGCCCGAAGGCCAAAGGTCTTTCACTGAAAGGGAGTGGGAGAAGGGGCGGGAGAACGAGGGGAAAGGGAGGGGGAGGAGAGGGAACGGGAGAATGAAGGGAAAGGAAAGAGGAGAAGGAAAATAAAAATGAAGGGAACGGGAACAGACGAATGAAGGGAGACAGATAAGGAGGAGAAGGAACGGAAGAATGGGGAGGAAAGAGAAAAGAAATGAAAAGGAGAATGAAGGGAGGGATAGGGAGAGGGAGGAGAAGGGAAAAAAGAATGTGGATAAAAATGGAGGTGGAGAAAAGACAGGAGAATGCGCGGAGATGTTCATGGCTTCAGCAGATAGAGTGAACCCCAGCACCGGCAGAGATGTCCTGCAAGTAGAGCAGTATGCGACAACACGGGTAAAAAAAGGTTCAACAGCCCGGCTTCCGGACGTCGGTTCAAGCAGAAAGGTTCTGAAATCGGAATGGATCACCTACCTGTCTATCATCTACTTTCGTTCATATCTCTCCATATCTATTACTTTTTATGGGTGGGATCAGCGCCGTGATTGCATCAGTATATGCTCAATTAATTTTAACTGTCTATCATTATGGATTAACATAACAAAAGTTCATTAGTGTGCGAATTAGCGACGTCACTTGTCATGGTTGAGACTGGGTTTGGTGGTGAGCTCGGGTGATGACTGTGGCGATGACTTTATGCTGAGATGGATTTGCATTGTGATGACTTTGTGGTGTGATGACATGTGTGATGAACTCATAAAGTGATTATTTTCTGTTGTGATGACTTCATGACATGACAGTGTGCTCCGAGAGTTTTATGTCGTTATCTTATTCTGGCATTGACTGTTGGCACGGGGTGTGGGCTAGGCAGGTGGTCGCGATAGGATCTTCATTAGTGAGATGTGGACAGGACCTGGTGTGTGAGTGTGAGTGTGTTTGTGTGTGTGTCGAGTGAGTGAGGATTGATAGTGGTGTGGAGTGAGTGTGAGTGAGTGAGTGGTGGTGAGTCATGGTCTGTTTCTGTTATTTAGATATTTTTGAGTTATTTTTGTAGATACAGTTACTTAGACTGTGTGAAGAGAGTGGTTTGAGGTGAGTTTTAGATTGATTGTTTGATAGTTTTTTCTTTGGTGATATATTTTGAGTTTTTGTTATATAGATTAGTAGACTAGTTGTGAGATATATTTATTTATGTACTTGATATATAGTTATGTTTGTTATATAGATGATATACATATGTGTATATTTCTAGTGTATTATTTAGATAAGTGGTGTTGTAGGTTATCTGGGGCTGTGAAGCTTTGCTTGTACAGGGTGGGTATTTGTGGGGCTTTTGCGATTAATTCTAAGTTCTCTGGGTGTGGTTTATTAGGTATTGGGCGTGTTAAGTCTGTCTGTATTGTCTGCAGTGGGGTGTGTGTGTGTGTGTGTTAATATATTCAATCTTTATATTAACTAATGCCAAGCAGGTTCTGGTTACTGATGGGGACGTGGGTTTTGTGATTTTGGAGTGTGTGTTTGTTTGATGTCGCGACGCGATCAGCTCCGCGCGTCGAGACGGAGTGCGCTTGAGAAGCCGCCTAGGGCCTCCCTCCCTCGTTCGTTCTCCTTCCTCGACGATCCGATAGAAAGAAAAAAGAGCAGAAGAAAAAAGAAAAAGGAGAAAAAAAAGCCAAACGAACGAAAGAAAGACAAGAGAAAAAGACACAGAAAAAGCGTAAAAAGAAGAAGGAAAAAGATCGAGCAAAAGATAAGACTACGAGACCGAGCAGGAGCAGAGCGACAAGAGGACGAAGAAAGGAGAGAGAAATAAGGGAGAAGAGAGAAACGAGAAGAAAAAAGAAAAGGAAGGAGAGAGAAGGCGAGGAGAGAGAACAAGGAAAAATGAAAGAGAGAAGCGAGGAAGAGAGAGCAAGCAAGAAAGAGAGAGAAGAGAGAGAGAGAGACGAGAAGAGAGAGAAGAAAGGAGGAAAGAAGAGAGAGAGAGATAGAGGAAAGAAGACAGAAGAGAGGAGCGATGAGAGCGAGGAGGCAGAGAGAGAGACGAAAGAGACGAGAGAGAGGGGGAGAGGCCGGGAGAGCGACGAGCGAGAGAGATTGAGACGAGAGAGCGAGACAGACGAGACAGGCAAAAAGAGAGAGAGAACAGGACACAAAAGCCAAAAAGAAAAGACAAAGACATCGAAAGAAGAAAAAAAAGCGAGAGAGCGCAAGCAAGACGAGAGTCAGAAGAGAAAGAAGAGAAAAGAAGAGAAGAGAAGAGAGAAGACGAGCGAGAAAAAGAGCGAGAGAGAGACGCAGCGCGACAGAGTTCGAGAGAGCGAGAGAGAGACGCACGACGGCGCTAGAGGGGGAGCGCGAGAATAGAGAGCAGTGGAGCGAGCGAGGTAAGACAAGGAACGACGAGCGCGCGAGAAGAGAGCGAGCGAGAGCACGCGCGCGAGAGAAGCCGAGCGAGAGAGAGATAGAGCGAGAGCGAGCGAGGGGGGCCGGGGGGCGCCGAGCGAAGCGGGAGAGAGAGAACCGACGCAAGCTAGTGCCGAGGCTGACCAGACAACAGAAAGCCCGCGGAAGCGGCGAGAGAGAGAGAGAAGAAGAGAGGGGAGAGCAGCGCAGCGGAGCGAGAGAGGAGAGCGCGATGCAGAGAGAGCAGGAGAGCGAGAGAGCGCGAAGAGCGCTGAGAGGGAGAAAGAGGGACAGAGGGAGAGCTGGGAGAGAGAGGGCGACGAGAGGGAGAGCGCGAACGCCAGTAAGAGAGAGAGAAGAAGCAAAAGTAAAGAGAGAGAGCGAGAGAGAGAGCGAAGGAGCGAGAGGGAGCAGAGAGAGAGAGAGAGCGAGCGAGAGGAGCTCAGAGCAGAAAGAGAAGAGAGACCAGAGAAGCACGAGCGAGAGAGCGAGCGAGAGAGAGAGAGAGCAGAGTTGAGAGAGAGCGCGACAGAGAGCGCGCGAGAGCGATCTCTCTCTCTTCTCTCTCTCTATCTCTCTCTCTCTCTCTCTCTCTCTCTTCTCTCTCTCTCTCTCTCTCTCTCTCTCTCTCTCTCTCTCTCCTCTCTCTCCTCTCTCTCTCTCTCTCTCTCTCTCTCTCTCTCTCTCTCTCTCTCTCTCTCTCTCTCTCTCTCTCTCTCTCTCTCTCTCTATCTATCTATCTATCTATCTAGCTCTGTCTCTCTCTCTCTCTTTCTCTCTCTCTCTCTCTCTCTCTCTCTCTCTCTCTCTCTCTCTCTCTCTCTCTCTCTCTCTCTCTCTCTCTATCTATCTATCTATCTATCTCTGTCTCTCTCTCTCTCCTCTCTCTCTCTCTCTCTTTCTCTCTCTCTCTCTTTCTCTCTCTCTCTCTCTCTCTCTCTCTCTCTCTCTCTCTCTCTATCTATCTATCTATCTATCTATCTATCTATCTAGCTCTGTCTCTCTCTCTCTCTTTCTCTCTCTCTCTCTCTCTCTCTCTCTCTCTCTCTCTCTCTCTCTCTCTCTCTCTCTCTCTATCTATCTATCTATCTATCTCTGTCTCTCTCTCTCTCTCTCTCTCTCTCTCTCTCTCTCTCTCTCTCTCCACTCTCTCTCCCCTCTCTCTCTCTCTCTCTCTCTCTCTCTCTCTCTCTCTCTCTCTCTCTCTATCTCTCTCTCTCTCTCTCTCTCTCTCTCTCTCTCTCTCTATCTCTCTCTCTCTCTCTCTCTCTCTCTCTCTCTCTCTCTCTCTCTCTCTCTCTCTCTCTCTCTCCTCCTCTCTTTCTCTCTCTCTCTCTCTCTCTCTCTCTCTCTCTCTCTCTCTCTCTCTCTCTCTCTCTCTCTCTCTCTCTCTCTCTCTCTCTCTCTCTCTCTCTCTCTCTCTCTCTCTCTCTCTCTCTCTCTCTCTCTCTCCTTCCCTCCCTCTTTGGTCGACCAAATACTCACTTTGCTTTATTGCGACATGTCTTTTAACGGAAATCCAGTGTAATCCGACATATCTTCCATCGTGTATCAGATGACGTTCACGCGATCAAACAATCTGGCACAGCACTGCTTTCCCTCGATACTCCTCTCGACGGCCAGTATATTAAATCACCTGAACTTCCTCTGATGATTATAATCTCAGCCAGAAAACTGTTGGTGTTAATCCTGTTCAGAGTTGTATTGTATGGTCACCTTATTCCTTCGGTGAACGATAATCTGAATTCTTATTTTCCCTTTTTTTCCGTTTTCGTTCCAGTGAGTATCCGGTGACTTACATATATGAAAATTTGGCTAATCAACGCTTAGTAAATGTGTCGCTGAATCATTCATCTCTTTCAGTCGGTGTAGATTCCTTGTTCTTACTTTCTCCTTGTCACATTCCCCGTGCGATATCTATGCTCATGATCATATTTATCATGACCTCAATAGTTGAAGCGATTTGTGATATATATCACATATCATTGCATTTCAGTGAGGAAAAATATTCATAGAATACGAAAACAGAAAACTGGTGCCCACTTTGTCCTTCGGCAGTAATTAAACATGAAAACTGGAGATTATTAATTCGTCATTGTCCTTTGTAGAGCCACTATGTCATTTCATTGGCTCTCCGCCCAGTTCCTCCTCTGACGAAGTGGCAAATCATCCACTGGCTAAATTTTTCCCTCGGGCAAAAAAACCTCCACTGACTAAAATTCCTCTTAGGGCAAAATTAAATTAATAAATAGATAAATAAATGACTCTAAAGAATTACATTTTTCAATCCCCTTAATTCTGCAATTTACTACCCTACTACAGTAATCAGGTACAGCCAAGTAAAAAAATCGCCGCTTTAAATCCTCCTTAAAAGTTGGATTTGAGCCTCGGCCGCGAGTCCTGTTTTTCGAGAGAGAGAATTCGACAAGGTTCCAATCTGAAATTTAAAAAAGAAATAGATTAACGAAAAATACCTTAATTTTGTAATATCTCCGCTAGAAGTCAGGTAACCCCAAGTTTGGAAAAAAAAGGCCGTTTAGATACATTTTACGAGTAGGTTTGGAACTTCGACCGCCAGTCCTGTTTTACAAGGAGGGGAATCGCCACAAAACAGACAAAACAATCGTCGCTTTAAATACATCTAAACAAAATAATAATAATAAAATGAAAAATAACTTAATTCTACAATCCCTGCCCAAGGCATCAATCACCACAAAACAGGAAAAAAACCGCCGCTTTGAATAGACCTTCCAGACAGGATTCGAATCTCGGCCGCCAGTCCTGTTTTCCGAGAGGAGCCCGACGCGGCGCCAGCCTATTTCCGGCTAAAGTCCCCGGATCGACTCGACCGCCGAGTCATCGCGTGAACGAGTCTTCCATTGCTGACTTATTTCGCAATATGATCAAGATGTTCGTTAAGTTTTATCTCTGGAAAATCGATGACCTAAAACATCCTCCTCTCTGAGTTGAGAAATCTCATGTTTTCGGAAAGAAGTGCCTGTCGCGAGATGATATTACGAAAGATAAAGATAGTCATCATCATCATAATGATTAGTGAATAAGGATAATGGATTAGCAGTAATGATGATACTGATAATGGTAATGATAATGATGATGATAATAGTAACGATAATAATAATGCTAATAATAACAATAATAATAAAATAAATTGTAATGATGATAATAAAAACGATAAGAATACTTATAATACTAATTATGATAATAATAATAACAATGATAATAATGACAATGATAATAACAATAGTAATGTCACTAATTATAGTGATAATAACAACAAAAAAACAATAACAATAATGATACTGTTAATAAAAATAATAATGATAATAATAATGATAACAATAATAATAATAATAATAATAATAACAATGATAATCATAATAATGATAATAATGTTGATGATAATAATAATTATTATTATTATTATTATGACGATAATAATGATAATAATAATAATAATAATAATAATAATAATAATAATAATAATAATAATAATAATAATAATAATAATAATAATAATAATAATGATAATAATAATAATAATGATGATGATAATAATAATAATAATAACAATAATAATAATAAATGATAATAGTAATAATGATAATGATGATAATGATAGTTATGAAAATATTAATGATAACAGGAACAACAACAGCAATAATGACAATGATAATGATAACAATAATGATAATGATAATAATAATAATACTTGCAAATTACGCGGCGATTAGCTTCTCGTGTTGCACAAGTAGTGGTAATGTTTTGCCTCCTTTGCGCATTCCGCTGCAACGGTTTTTTCTCTCGGTATTTTTCGTGATTGGCGTTGCAACCCTGCAAAGGACGTTCACTTATATATCGCCCTAGTTATAATACGAAAATAAAGTTTTCTCTTATGTTGAACATAAACAGACAGTTTTTAAAACAGAAGAAGACAAGACACTACTGAAGAAGAATGAGGGGATAGAGATGAAGAAGAAATAAAATGCAGACGCAAGAGGAGGAGAGATGAAGCAAAGCGAAGAGAAAGAGTGGAAGAAGAAATGAATGATAAACGCATTGCGTCGTTAGAGCGATGGGAAGCGTGCCCTTTATCCCCCGAAGGCAACACGCCGGGGCCTCGGCAGCGTCTCGAGCGGAAACCTCGGAGGTGGTCGCCGGAAACCTCGCGGAAGGAACGGCGGGAGGCAGAAGGGCGGGCAGG
This sequence comes from Penaeus chinensis, assembly GCF_019202785.1. Classification (NCBI taxonomy): domain Eukaryota; kingdom Metazoa; phylum Arthropoda; class Malacostraca; order Decapoda; family Penaeidae; genus Penaeus; species Penaeus chinensis. The sequence continues at coordinate 729,710 of NC_061855.1, forward strand.
TGGGACACTCCCGGACACGCACGGAGAAATATGGGTATGTATGGGTGTGTGAGTGTGTGTGTGGTGTGTGTGTGTGTGTGTGTGTGTGTGTGAGAGAGAGAGAGAGAGAGAGAGAATACCGGGCCGTCAGGTCTCCTATGGATCAGGGTGTCGAGGAAAGGGAGCTGTTCATGTATCCCCTCTTCTGTGGTGAACTGTATGGGAGGATGCACTGCGTTTAGCCTATGGAGCAGGTCTTGAACGTTAGTCCTGGTCGGTACTATAGCGAGGATGTCATCTACATAGCGAAGCCAGACTACATTATCCCAAACGATGTTCCGGTAGTGGTCAGCCTCGAGGGTATCCATCGCAAGTCCTTGAATCTGCTCGTACTCACGTCCTCGGAATTCGAACGGGCAAAACTCCACGCGGAGGCGGATGAGTGCGACATAATCATCTCTCGGCATTGGTAGTTCACCCTCGTCCATTCCTGTCAGCGTTCTTTTAGCAGCTTCGATGGCCCCGCTAATTGGTACACTCGTAAAGAGCGACTTGACGTCGAAGCTGGAGGAAGAAATGCAACACGTTAGTAACACCTTCCAACGCCTCCGTTACCCTCGCGCCTTGCTCGCCCACCTCCGACGCAAGGCATTAAAGATCGTGGCCAGATCGAGCAGGGACGCCACACAAAACAAGAAACAGAATTATGATCCCAAACTCGCAGCTGACGGAACACCAGGACCGCACAATGAAGATAGCCACCACTTCTGGTAAGATGATCGGAGATATCTTAAGGGAAAAGCGATCAGGCCACAGCAGACCTCTTAGCCAGGTGTACAGCATACCTTGCGGCGGCTGCGATAAAGTATACATAGGTGAGACAGGACGAGGCCTCTACGAACAACGAATCGACCAACACCGCAGCGCCCTCCGACGACATGACAAGAGGAGCGCCTTCGTTGTTCACGTCGACACCGACAGCCATCGCCTTAAGACAAAGGAAGATGGTAGAAACGGCGTACATACATTATACTGACAACTTCAACACCGCAACGGGAAGCCATGAATGAACTATCCAAGATCGTCGCTCGCCTGATTACCGACTTGACCTGACCGCCAAGTATATGTATATATACCTCTTTGTATCTCTTGTTCCGTATGCCCTGATGAAGCAGTAAAAGCGAAAAGGCCTTCGGGAAATGTGTTTCCCTGTGCTTCCCTTTGTTGTTATACTTGCACACACGCACTCACACTTACACTCACACACACAGACACACACACACACACACACACACACACACACACACACACACACACACACACACACACACACATACACACACACACACACACACATACACACACGCACACACACGCACACACACACACACACATATATATATATATATATATATATATATATATATATATATATGTGTGTGTGTGTGTGTGTGTATGTGTGTGCATATATAGATTGATAGAGAGAGATAGATTTTTGATTCTAGAATAGTTTCGATAGCAAGACTACAAGCCAGCGCACGGACGGAGCCGCTTCTCAGAACGGTCGCCGGAAATGCCAAAGATCCAGTTTTCGCAAATGGAGGAGACTGGGATGCTGCGGCCGTTTTCTATGCTGCTTCCCTTTTGCTCAACTGCGCTTGTGACACGAACAGAGGTTCCTTATTTGTTTGTAAACAATGAAAAGGTATGATGTAACTTAGATATATGCATTTATCTGTGTTAGCACAGACATTTACGCACACACACACATACACTCATACACATGTATGTTTCTATATACTTATATATATATATATATATATATATATATATAGATATATATGTGTGTGTGTCTGTGTGTGTGTGTGTGTGTGTGTGTGTGTGTGTGTGTGTGTGTGTGTGTGTGTGTGTGTGTGTGTGTAAGGTGTGTAAGGTTGATCCACCAACAGTTAACATGGATGCGGGTAATGTTGAGATTCCTCTGCCAGACCCACCCATCAGCGAGGATCCATCCTCCCTGGTAAAGCAGCAGGTGTTTGTGGCATCCCAGCTGAATTGCTAAAGGCTGGTGGAGAACCTATGGCAAGGCGCTTGCACGCAGTCCTGTCTGCCATCTGGCAGACTGGTACCTTTCCCCCTGACCTGTTGAGGGGTGTGGTCATCCCTCTCTGGAAGGGGAAAGGGGATCGGTGGGACTGCAGCAATCACCGAGGCATTACACTACTCAGTGTACCAGGCAAGGTACTTGCGCACATCCTACTGAGACGTATCAGAGACCACCTGTTGAGGCACCAAAGGCCGGAGCAATCTGGATCCACTCCTGGTAAGTCCACAATAGACCGCATCCTGGCGCTTCGAGTCATTGTAGAGCGCCGTCGTGAGTTCGGACGTGGGCAGCTCGCAGCCTACACCGACCTCAAGAAGGCGTTTGACACGGTGCATCGCGAATCACTCTAGGAGATCTTGAGGCTAAGAGGAATTCCAACAAGTATTATTGGACTAATAGCAAACCTGTATACAGGCACTGAAAGGGCTGTACAGTGTGGTGGGGGCCTGTCGAGCTTCTTCCCTGTTAGTTCAGGTGTAAGGCAAGGCTGTGTTCTTGCACAAACACTTTTCAACACTTGCATGGATTGGATACTGGATAGAGCTACTGTCATAAGTCACTGT